>NW_025844031.1:0-1578 GCF_002878395.1 Capsicum annuum | reverse complement strand
TCTATTTGGGTGGAAAAATGAGGGAAACGGCACGAACGGGGAATTTACGAGCCAAATTAGTGTGCTATAGCCCATAGTTTTTGTGGTGGGCCAGGGTTCGGGAGTGCTATGGGTCAAAAATTGATCGGAGCGTGCCATGGGAGTTGGGGATCATCCTAGTATGGTCCGTTTAATTTTTCGTGTCCATTTGGGTGAACAATCGGGAGAAACGGCGTATAGGGCATTTTTGACCTAAATCAATGTGCTATAACCCACGGTTTTGGGGGTCTGCCCGGGTCCAAGCATGTTGTGGGACAAAATTCAACAGGGTTGTGCCAAGGAGGTTGGGGATCATCCCAGTGTGGTCCGTTGAATTTTTTGTGGCCATTTAGATGGAAAAACGGGCGAAACAGCGTGTACAGGGCAATTTTGGGCCAAATCGGTGTGCTATAGCCCATAGTTTTGGGGTAAGGATCGGGGTTTGGGCGTGCTGTCGGCCAAAAATAGATCGGGGCATGCCAGGGAGGTTCGGGATTGTCCCAGTATGATCCGTTTAATTTTTCGTGGCCATTTGGGTGGACAAACGGGCAAAATAGCACGAATGGGGTATTTTCGGGCTAAATCAGTATGCAATAGCCTAGGGTTTCGGGGGTGGGCCCAATGTTCGGGTGTGCTGTGGGCCAAAAATTAATCAGGACATGCCAGGGAGGTTGGAGATCATCCCAGGGTGGACCGTTTAATTTTTTGTGGCTATTTGGGTTGAGAAATGCGCAAAACGGTACAAATGGGGCATTTTCTGGCCAAATCGGTGTTCTATAGCCCACGGTTTTAGGGGTTGGCTTGGGTCCGAGCGTGTTGTGGGCCGAAAATAAACTGGGCCATGCAAATGAGGTTAGGGATCATCCCAGTGTGGTCTATTTAATTTTTCGTGGCCATTTGTGTGGACAAACGTGCGAAACAATGCGAACGAGGCCTTTTCTGACCAAATTGGTATGCTATAGTCCACGGTTTGGGTGTAGGCCCGGGTTCCGGTGTGCTGTGGGCCAAAAATTGATCGGGGCATGCTAGGGATGTTGGGGATCGTCTCAGTGTGGTCCGTTTAGTTTTTTATGGCCATTTGGGTGGACAAATGGGTGAAACGGCGCGATTGGGATATTTTCTAGCAAAATCGGTGTGCTATAGCCCATGGTTTTGGGGTGGACCCAGGTTTTGGGAAGTTGTGGGCAAAAAATTAATCAAAGCATACCAGGGAGGTTGGGGATTGTCCTAGTCTGGTCCGTTTAATTTTTTGTGTCCATTTGGGTGGAAAATAAGGGAAACAGCACGAACGGGGAATTTACGGGCCAAATTAGTGTGCTATAGCCCATAATTTTTATGGTGGGCCAAGGTTCGAGAGTGCTGTGGTCAAAAATTGATCAGGGTATGCCATGGGAGTTGGGGATCATCCTAGTATGGTATGTTTAATTTTTTGTTGCCATTTGGGTAACAGTCGAGAGAAACGGAGTGAATGGGGCATTTTTGACCTAAATCAATGTGCTATAACCCACGGTTCCAGGAGTGGGCCCGGGTCCAGCCATGTTGTGGGCCGAAATTCAACGG
>NW_025844030.1:0-4517 GCF_002878395.1 Capsicum annuum | reverse complement strand
TTTGGGGTAGCAAAATGAAACTACAAGCTTACTTCGGAGTCTTGATCACCACCGGAAAGCGTTCAACTCAAGAACTTCGATTAGCCCACAAATTTCACGAAAAAAAGAAAATTTTTACTAAAATAAAAAAAATTCTTCTTTGCTCAAAGCTTTTTTTTTCAACCTTGAGACTTGATCTTTCTACCAAAATAGTGGTAGTATTTATAGGAAAGCATGGGGATCCAATTCTATTAATCCACCAATGTGGGGTAAAGAATTTAGGGGTGTTTTTGGTATTTTCAAAATTAAAGATAAGGTGAGGTAGAAGATAAGGTGGGGGAGGGGAGGGATTGTATTACAATTTAGTATAATTTTTGAATTCAAAATTGAAGAAAAGGACAAGGCTGAGGGGGAATTGTACAATGTGGTACTATTTTTGAATTTCAAAATTGAAAAAAAGGATGAGATTGAGGGGAATTGTACATGTAGTACTATTTTTTAATTTTAAACTTGGAAAAGGACAATATTGAGGGGGAATTGTACAATGTAGTACAATTTTTGAATTTCAAAATTTGAATTTTGGGATTTGAATTTAATTTAATTTTGGTGGGAATTGGGTAGAAATTATGAGAGCTTTTGAGAGTTTAGGGCTATTTAAAACATAACCTCAATTGGGATCTAAACGGATAAAGTCTTGATTTAAATAAAATTTATTCTCAAAATAAATTTATTTGGAGAAATATTTATTTGAGTTCGAGAGTTTCTAAAGTGGGCCAGAATTGTTCAGGGAGATCCTAAAAAATTCCTCAAAGACTGCACTTCAACCCTAAGAATCGATGATCAACAAGGAGCATCAGAAGTTCAACGTAAAACCAACACAGTCAGTCTCTTAAAACTAAGATTTTTTCTTTGGATGCAGGAACAATGAAGTCACAACGTTGACAATATTAAGCTTGATAAATAGCATTACCAGATCCACTATGGCCTTGCCATAATAATCCTGATAACTTCTCTTCTCCTTTTTTTCTCTTGATTTATGTTTCTATTACTTCGTTATGATCTCTAACACTTTCTTTAATTTTGTAGAAAAATGATCGGGCACAATGATTGAGATATGGAGATGTTATTCAAAACAATATCTCTAAATCATCATGAGTTAAACGAGTTTATCTCTAAACTCTATCTTCTGTTACATTCCTGGCTTAGTTACAACAAATTGTTGTGTTATTAATAAGCGTTATTTGAGTTATGCATGTGACATTATGCAAGACCGCCTCGAATTGTCACCCTATTCAAGGTGATGTATCTTATTATATTTGGGTCATCCACCATTTTAAGAGGATTTTCCCAATTATCACTTTATTTAAGGTGGCACATCTTATTATATTTGGGACATCCCCCTTTTAAAAAGATGTATCGTATTATATTTGGATTTTTCACCCTTTAAGAGGGTGCATCAGATCATCTATTTATTTGAGACAACATGTTATTATGTTATAGATTGTCACCTTCTTCAGTATGACATGTTATCATGTTTGGATCGCCAGCTCCTTCACAGTGACTTGTTATTATGTTATGAATTATCACCTCTTCAGCGTGACATATTACTATGTTATGGACCGTCGCCTCCTTCAGCGTGACATATTATTTATGTTATGGAGTCATCTCCTTTAGAGTGATCTATTATTATGTTATGGACAATTACCTCCTTCAGAGTGATATATTATTATGTTATGAACCATCACCTCCCTCCGAGAGATATGTTATTGTGTTATGGACTATCACCACCTTCAAAGTGAAATGTTATTATGTTATTAGACTGTCACTTTCTTTAGAGTGATATGTTATTATATGGACCTTCACCTCCTTCAACGTGACATGTTATCATGTTAGGAAACGTTACCTCCTTCAGATTGACATATTATTATATTATGAACTATCACCTCTCTCCAAGTAATATGTTAGCGTGCTATGGATCGTCACTTTCTTCAAAGTGACATGTAATTATGTTATTAGACTGTCACTTTCTTTTGAGTGACATATTATAATATGGACTGGCATTTCCTTCAACATAATATGTTACTACATTATGAATTTTCACCTCCCTTAGTATGGCAAACTAAAGCAAGTTATGCACGATTGACCTTATATTGCATTTGATACTAATAAGTTTAGTGCATGTGATTAATAGATATGTTGGACCATCACTCCATTCAAAGTGTCATGTTGCATTTAAATTGGGTCATTCGCCCTTCAATGAGACTTGTTGGACCATCACTCCATTCAATATGGCATGTTGTATTCAATGAGACACATTGGACTGTCACTCTATTCAAAGTGGCATGTTGCATTTAAATTGGGTCATCCACCCTTCAATGAGACACGTTGGACCGTCACTCCATTTAAAGTGGCATGTTATATTTAAATTGGGTCGCCCGTCCTTCAATGAGATATGTTGGATCGTCACTCCATTCAAAGTGGCATGTTATATTTAAATTAGGTCGCCTGCCCTTTAATAAGACACTTGGATTGTCACTCCGTTCAACGTGGCATGTTATTTTAAATTGGGTCATCCGCTCTTCAGTGAGATATATTGGACCGTTACTCCATTCAAAGAGGTATGTTACATTTAAATTGGGTCATCCGACTTTAATGAGACACGTTGGACCATCACTCTGTTCAAAGTGGCACGTTACAGCATCTGTCCTTCAATGAGACACATTGGATCGTCACTCCATTCAAAGTGGCACGTTACATTTAAATTGGGCTAGTCTCCCTTAAATGAGATACATTAGACCGTCACTCCATTCAAAGTAGCATGTTACATTTAAATTGGGTTGTCTTTCCTTTAATGAGACACAATTAATCGTCACTCCATTTAAAGTGGCACGTTATATTTAAATTGAGTCATCCGCCCTTCAATGAGACACGTTGGAATGTCACTCTATTCAAAGTGGCACGTTACATTTAAATTGAGTCATTCGCACTTCAATGAGACACGTTGGACCGTCACTTCATTAAAAGTGGCACGTTATATTTAAATTGGGCCGTTCATCCTTCAATGAGACACGTTGGACCGTCACTCCATTCAAAGTGTCATGTTACATTTAAATTAGGTCGCCAACCCTTCAATGAGACATGTTGGACCATCAGTCCATTCAAAGTGGCATACTATTTTTAGAATAGGTTGTGCAACTTAGTTCATCAACTATCTCAGCATAGCATGTTTAAACAAATTTGCACTAATTTACATTTGTGTATTACTATGTTTACAACTAATCATATGTTTGAGTTGTTGTCGATAGCATCCAAAAAGATGAAATTCTCAAATAAAATCTATAGGTGTGGATGACTCCATAAGGATGCAGCACAATGTAGAACTTTTTCATAGCAGCAAAATGAGATGTAGCCTAGAGAGGGATGTCAAACTCTTTGGACGTGAGCTAAAAGATGATTGTCACCACCTTCAAATCATACCCATGTTAGAAGGAATAAGGGTATCTTGGGATGTTCTGGTTTCAGTTTCACCTTCGAGATATTTCTACATTCATGTTGAGGGTAACATTCTCTTTTCTTAAATCGAGATAGGACACCTAAAGTTGTGGAAATTATGTCCGGGTAAATTTTTGTCAATGGATATGAACGATCTCACATTCACGTTTAATAGGTTACAAGCCTCTTTTTCATAACTCGAACAACTTGTCACTTATTCCGAGCGAAAGATTATCTATAATAAAAGACTATCTTTTCTACCAATCGAGTCAAACTATAATAGTCTGATTTCCTGAGTCTCGGGGATATGTAGGATAGGCTCTTTGTTGAAAACTCAACTGCACTCCAACCTCCCCCCAATCTGCTTACTCCCTAGCTTTCTGATTTCACTGAAATTCAAAATCGAGATAGCTTGTGATTTTTTTAAAAATTGTGCTTTAAGTTAAGTTTTATGAACTACAAGTAGACTAAATTCTCATGTAACATGAGATATGTAGTAAACCTAATACTGAGGTTCAACCATAACTCCATGAAACTCGTGTGAAAACCAATCTCTTTCATAAATGAATTTGTGGTCGGATAAAAATTAGAAATATCAAACTCCCATTGCTCAGGGTTACTTGCATCCACCCTACCCAAAGGGAGGGGGCAGTTGTTGACACTTAATTTTTGCCCTCCACGACTAAATTTAACCCTGGAATTCTTCAATTTTTAATAAAATTAAAATATTTATTTCATCTAGATAAATGTGCTCTAAAATTTTTATTTGGGTTAATTTTGTCATTTAATTGATGATTATACATTTTCTTATTTACATATGCGAAATTATATAAATTTTGTTACTTAAATGAATACTTTTATCAAAATTGAACTTTTACAGATTAAGCTTGAAAATTAATCTAAACGGATAAAGTCTTTATTTAAATAAAATTTATTCTCAAAATTAATTTATTTGGAGAAATATTTATTTAATTTTATTAAATAAAAAAGCTCGAGACTAAAAGAAGTATTACTTCTTATTGAATTTTTAATTTAATTTAGTCAAT
>NW_025844029.1:0-1447 GCF_002878395.1 Capsicum annuum | reverse complement strand
GTAAATTTTGATCCAAAATATTATTTAAATAGAATTATATTTTTTTTTTATCTAAGGTAAAAATTTTAATTGATCTAGAAGTGTTAAATATTATGAATTCTTACTTACATTAAATAATCAAACCAAAAAAGATTATAACTAAAATTAATTGTGAGCAGAATCTTTATCCAAAATGGTACATATGTGAGTTTTTAAAGAAAAAAATGACAAAATAGTACCATCAACTAATTAAAGTTTTTAAAGATTTATTTAAGATACAATTTTAGTTGATTTAAAAAATTTAAATTGTAGGTATATAATTCAACTAAGGAAAGGTTTAAGAATTAGGTTTTAATGAATTATTTGGTGGTATAAATTTGTTAATTGGAGTTTCATGCAGAACTCTCTTCGTTGTATTACTACTATTCCTTATTCCTTATATATAATAGTATAGTAGGAAACTTTTGTTCCAAAAATAATGGTAGTTTTTCCTAAAGGAAAATATTATTATTTTACCAAAATATTAGTATAAATAAACCAAAAACCTACGGTATAATATAAAGCAAATTTTTATGGTATTTTTTTTTTCCCAAGAAATATAATATTAGTTTGCCAAAATTTCAAATGCCTAAATAGTAGGACTTTTACATTTTATATATTTAGGAGTCTTTCAGTAAAACAAAAATTTCCATATATAAAAATTCTCATATTTTTATTATAGTTAATATTTAATATTATATAAAAAAAAAAAAAAAGTAAAAAGACGATTTTGTCTATAGTAGGGTCTTTTAATGAAGGGCAAAAAGTTTAAATCACTTTTCTAAAGGTCTTCACACTTTTAAAAATTTCAAATCACTTTTCTAAGTATCTTCACACTTTTAATATATTATAGATATAAATTTTATTTATATATATATATATATATATATATATATATATATGTGTGTGTGTGTGTGTGTATATATATACACTGATATAAAGAAAACTATAATATTGGGAGAAAAATAGCTCGTGAAAGAAATAATAATCAATTTATAGAAGTTCAAATTCTTTTCTTCTAAGAAAAGGATTCTTTAAATATGGAAAGAAGTTTTTTTTTCTTTTGAAAAAAGCAACAATCAATTATGCTATTAAATTATTTAAGGTACTATGTTCATGAAAAATTTATATATAAATATAAATGTGTTAAAATAAGAAAAAATTAAGAAGCGCCAACTTTTAAAAGTTTTAAGTAACTAATATATATTACTACACTAATAATATTATAAAATAAAAGTTCCAAAAATAAAATTCTCCTCAAATTAAAATTTCTAAAGCTGCCGACTGAGTTAATTTTTTTTCCAAAATAAAATCCTCCATACATTAAACTTTCAAAGTTTCCCTTTTTTTACTTTTTAATTTTATCATATATTTTAGGAATTCTTAGTTTTATATTTTAGGAATTAATATTATAAATATAATTATATAA
>NW_025844028.1:0-1712 GCF_002878395.1 Capsicum annuum | reverse complement strand
TGTGTTCGGCCCTAATTTTGGTTGGAGTATTTCTCTATAAGAGGAATTTTCATACAATATCAAGCATCAAAACTAAGACAATAAACCCTACCATGTTATATTTATATTACATTGCAAAATTATAGTTAAATGACAAAAGGGCCCTTCCATCAAAAAGGCCTCAAGGCCACCCCATGGAGTTCATTCAAAAACTGATTTGGGCCTCATCCACACTTGGGCTTGTGCATTCTTTAGTTGGTATTCAAGTTTCTAAAAAAATATCTAAGGTCATGATCATTCCCATATCATTCTCTCCATCTTGAAAGGAATTTGTTCACAAATTCACAACCTCACCACTTTAGAGAGGTATTTCACATGGCCACGCATCTTTTACTTCCTCCTATACTTAAATCCCAACCTCTTCATTCTCTTCATCTTGAGGATTGCCATTAAACTTAGCTGATGCCATCACCACTTCCTCTCCTAGGTAGTATAACTTCCCCTCCCTTAGTATCATATTCCTCTGATTTGGACACTCACTAACCTTGTGCCCCCACCCATGATGTTTGAAGCATTGAAACCCCTTGGTATTGGAAGTTGAATTCAATTTACCTTTATACCTTGGAGAATGATTTTGGACAGCCTTGGGGATTTCGGGTTGGACAGCCACGAAAGAGTTCTCTTTGAGCTCCCTCTCCACCTCTAAAGTCTCTTGGAAGATGCGCTCTATGGTGTTGAATTTGTGAAGCTACATGCGAGTGGATGTGTCCTTGTTTAACCAAACCTTGAACTGGATGAAGTGGTTGCTCACTTGCTCTCCTCTATGATCAAGTTTCAAGATGAGTTCTTGAAATTTGTCATAGTAGGCTGCCACTTTTTTGTTTCCTTGCTTTAAGTTGTACAATTTTGAAAGGAGTTCATGTTGATAGCTTTTGGGAAGGTACCTTTTCCTCATAATATACCTTAACCGAAATAAAGGAGGGGTTTGCCCCTCAATCAATACATTGCAAAAATATTTGACATACTCCCACCACGTGATAACATATCCTTCAAAATGAGAAATTGCATTGCAGCTCTTTTTCTCCTCCGTGAGATCATTCACTTGAAATAACCTCTCACATGTGGATTCCCATGCAAGAAACTCTTCGGGATCACTTTCTCCCTTAAAGATTGGAAGCCCCATTTTTATGGTGTTGAGGCCAACATCCCTTTCCCGAAAACCTTGGCCGCCCCTACCTTCAAGCCCTCGATTATCCCTAGGTTCTACCCTTCTACCTCTCATCCTATCTTCCATCAAATAAGGATCATCATACATTCCATACCCTTCCCTTCGATTCTCCCTCACAAATCCTTCTTCTTGCATTGGTGGGTTTCGGATATTTGGAATTTGGTATGGGGGATTGGCATTTAGTGGTTGTGGTCTTTGGATTGGCTGATTTTGGTTAGGAGGAGTCAGATTTAAGGGTGGAATTTGGGTTTCAAATCCATCATGTAGGGCTTGGTGATGAGTAGAATGACTAGGTACTTCAAGGCCTCGACCTTGTGAATAAGAGTGTGCTTGAGGTATGGCATTTGGTAGGTACATTCTTTGATGTGTGGCTTCGGGAGTAATGGTTCGGTATGTGTTTTGGGGAGTTGGGGGACTAGAACTTGATAACGCTCAATCTACAGCTCTCGTGGGAGTGTAAAGCGGTCGTTAGCAAATATAGAACCCAACCTGGGTTGGGTATCGA
>NW_025844027.1:0-6025 GCF_002878395.1 Capsicum annuum | reverse complement strand
TATTATTTTTGACTAACTTTAAAAAGGGTGATTAACTTTGTGAAAAGATTGATTTTATAAAAATGTTAAAATTATTTATTTACATATTTAAAATGACATTTATTTATTCAAGTGAAAATTAGCACTATCTAAAGAAATTTTTCTTTAAAGAAGGTTGAGCTAAATCCTATGCATCCGTCGATTTAAGGAAAAAATTATTTTCAAATCAAAAAGTAAAAAAGTGCTTTTGTATATCATTTTTGAAAACAGAAATTTCCATCTTTAAAAAATATCAATTGAAATAAATTTTGAATTGACTAATTTAGTGAAAATATTTTAATTTTTTGCAAAGAAAATAAATTTTTGGTTGATGATAATTTTCTTTTAAATCAATTAAAATAAAGTGTCCTTTTATTCTCAAAAGGCTTATTCTCAAGAAAAACACAAAGAGACTAGTTATATTAACCCAAGAATCTAGATTACGTGACGAATTATAAAGAAATAAAAATATAAAGATAAAATAGAAATGACAATTCAAAAGGAGATTTAATTTGATTTAACCAAAGTTCATTACAAATAAGTAATCAAATGAGCAAACTTCCCCAAGAACCCCACCCCCCCCCCCCCCCCGAACAACCGAATAAAACTGATAACCAAATGGCTATCGACTCTACTAACAAAGTATCATACAAGGATATGGTGAAAGGAGACAATCACACTTCCATGGATTACTCCTTCTATTGCCAGTTAGGCTCACTCCAAGAACCACCAAAAGATACAAATGGGCAAATAACACTCTCCATGAAAGATAGGCAAAGGATCTACGAACCATGGAGATTCTCAGTCATCATCAAAGCGGTGGGTAGAAAATTCAACCACCAATATCTTAAGACTAAATTGACTGACATATGAAAGATTCAGGAAAGCTTTGCTCTTATAGATCTGGGTAAAGAATTCTTTACAGTGAAGTTCGCTAGTGAAGAATACCAAAACAGAGCTCTACAACAAGGTCCCTGGTTCATTGCAGGTTCCTACCTTTCCGTGCGAATTTGGGAGCCCAATTTCGTACCAACAGAATCAAGAATTCAAAGTACTGCAATCTGGATTCGTCTGCCCCATATGCCTACGGAATTCTACGACTTGGGAATTTTGGAACGCATAGGAAAAATGCTTGGAACTCTGGTCAAAGTTGATGCGTGCACATCCTCTACCTTAAGAGGATGTTATGCACGAGTATGTGTCCAGATACCACTCAAGACGCCATTGCTAACATCAATACTCAAAGGGGACCATCTCCAACAAATCTAATACGAAGAAGAGGGTTTCCTCTGTAAAGTTTGTGGCTGTCTCGGCCATACAACTATAGGATGCAAAATCAAGCTACTGTTACCAGAAACTCAAAATGAACAGTCGTCGGAGAACCCAAAAGAATCAGAACAATGCATACAAGAATAGCAAACAGTTATCTTCAAATGAGGGAAAAGTCGTAAGACAAACTACACTAGAAATCACATAACCAAGGCAGTTCCAGGTAAGTCTTCTAACCCTCACGATGACCAGACCGGACCCTCAATGTCCACATCTGGAATAAGTGGAGGCGAAGAAGGCAAAGCACCACTTCAGATGCTTTCTCCAGGTCAGGGTCGGCCTAATTACCAAGCGGGCCAAAATGATAAATGGGCCAAGAATAATTATCCTCAACAGAATAACAAAAGGAAAGATTTGGTTAGCCCAACTCCTAAGCCCACTTCTGAGGCCCAGTCCAAGGGAACCCGAAGTCCCAATAACAAGCATAAGGTTTCCTTGACTAATATTTCTTTAGGAACTAAAAAGGATAGCAATGCTAATCCCAATGTTGAGGTCTCATCACTCACCCAAAAAGTCTCCAAACCTAGAAATCTAAAACCTCTTCTTTCTGCAGTACTCCACCAATGGCCCCTAACCCAACCAAGCAACTCACTGCTAACAGTCAAATCAAAGATATTGAAATGACTGAGGAAGGAGACACTCAGGATATTATCTCCCCAATTCATCTTCCCTCTAACACTAATTACCAACACAACAACTATAACTCCATTTCTCTTCTCACGACTTTGTTGAAAAAAGATAATGAGGATTCCAACAAGTCTCCTCAACAACTCCAACCAGAACCTCATAGCATTCACCACTCCACCACTACCATTAAACCACCAACCAATATCTTGGCTGGAGATGGGCCTACTAGAACAAGTGGTACCTCTCAACTTGACCTGGGAAGGATTTCACTTCCAAATCCTCATTCAGAATCCCCATTACCTAGCCCAGTTAATCATGGACGGGATAAATCAGGGGCTCAAATCATATGGTCAGAACATATGGATGACAGCCCTTATGAACCTAACCAATCAACCAAATCCAATCCCTCCAACTCCACACTTGATGAATGCAGAAATGATTGTCATGAGTCAGACTCTACCCTTCTTTCCTCCCAAAATAAGGGAACTGCTGAAACAAGGCCCTCTTTTTATGAATGTATCTGAGGAGGGACAGATAGCCCTGACACCTCCAGAGCCTCCCCTGAATCCACCCTTAAACTGGAAAAGGGACAAAACGCTGAAAGCACTAAGAGAAGGAAATATGGAACTAGAGGGAATACTACAAACTCTAAAAGTTCCAAAAATAGAAGCCATAACCCTAGAAAGGCCAGTCCATCTCACATTCGAAGAGGTAACAAGAGAGATTTCAATTCTCCTTATTCTCAAAGAGATCAACAAGCTGGGCCTAGAGATAGTTCCCTTATGTCCAGCAACAGGCGCTTATTACAAGACCAAAATGTCACCTCTATCCAAGAAGAGAAAGAGACAAGACTCTGTAATGGGGAGGGGAAAGGAGATCCTAATGGATATCCAGGAATAGGACATACCAACCATGCCAATGATGAATTGCATTATTTGAAACACTAGGTGGCCAATAATGCTGAATTCAAGAGGCATTGCAAAGCCATGATAGAGATGCACAAGCCCATTATCCTGGCACTCCTTGAAACTAGGATGAGGGATCATAACAAGTTTGCTGAGGACTTGGGGTTCTCAAACAAAATTCAATATCCTGCTGTGAGGACATCAGGGGGTTTGGTCATTATGTGGAATAATCATACTATCAGTATTAACGACATCAACATCTCCCCTCAAGGTATCCATGTAACTGTTCAGGTTAGCAACCCTCCTTCTTGTTGGTACTTCAGTGCTATCTATGCTAGTAACCACTTCCAAGATAGAAAAGTTCTTTGGAATCAACTTACAGACCTTTCTGATACCATTAATAATGACCTTCAAAAAGCCTGGTTGGTGGGTGGGGACTTCAATGAGATTCTGTCTTCCTCTGAGAAATTTAGAGAAAATAGTTTTAATTCCAGCAGAGCATCCCATTTCTGGGACTGCATCAACCAAAGTAACCTCATTGACTTAGGATTTAGAGGAAGCAAGTTTACATGGACAAATAAAAGGTATAGGAATAGAAGCTCCCTTATTCTTGAAAACTAGATAGATGTTTTGCAAATCAGGCTTGGATTGATCTTTTCCCTAAAGCTTCTGTTATTCATCTCCCTAGGACTCATTCGGATCACTCCCCCTTACTGATTTGTCTCAAAAGAAACCTTCATATCAGTGTTAAGCCTTTCAGAATGGAAATAATCTTGTTCTCTCACCCTTCTTTTCCTGATATGGTTAGGCAATCTTTTTACTCTTCAACCTTAAATCTTACTCAAGCTCTAGCACACTTCCAAGAATAGATTACCAGATGAATAGAGATGTTTTTGGAAACATCATCCACAAAAACAGGAACCTTCTTGCTAGAATTAAGGGTATTCAGAGATCTAAAGCTTACCCTCATAGCCTTTTCCTCCAAGAACTAGAGCACACCTTGGTTAGGGATTATAGCTTAATCCTTCGACAAGAACAAGATTTTTGGAAACTCAAATCCAGGATAAGCTGGCTTGTTGAAGGAGACTGCAATACCAGATTCTTCCACACCTCTACTCTAAATAGGAGAAGAAGGAATAAAATCAATTTTCTTAGGGATGATTCTGGGAATTGGAACTACTCTGGAGAGGATATTAAGAATTCTATCTTCTAATACTACAACAATCTTTATTCTACTGAGCATCATGTTGCTCCTTTGGGTTTCCAACTAAACCCATTCTCTAGAGGATCCATAAGCAAGGAGGACCACTCCAGACTTGAGGCCATTCCTGAAATTACTGAGATTAAATCTGTTGTTTTTTCCTTTAAGCCTGACAAAGCTCCTAGCCCTGATGGTATCCATCCCCTACTTTATCAAAGGTACTAGGATATCATTGGCCCAGCTGTTGTCAATTTTTGCAGACAAACCTTTCATAAAGCCACATGGAGGAGGCTGTGAACAACACCTACCTTTGTTTAATCCCAAAGTATAGGAATGTCATTAACCTCAGGAACTTCAGATCTGTTGGGTTGTGTAATACTCAGTATAAGATCATTACCAAAATCATAGCTCATCGTTTGAAGCAACATCTCCCTACTCTGATCAGTCATACTCAATCTAGTTTCCTGTCCAATAGACAACGTGCTGCTGATAATGCTATCATTGTCCAGAAATACATCACCCACTTTGCTAAAATGAGAGGGAAAAAAACCAACATAATCTTAAAAATTGATCTTGAAAAGGCTTTTGACAGAATTGAATGGTCCTTCATCAGGCAAGCTCTATTCTTTTTCAATATCCCTGACAAAATGATTAAGCTCATTATGTCTTGCATCTCCACTTCCAGCATCTCCATACTTATCAATGGGGGTAGGACTAACTTCTTCAAGCCTACAAGAAGGATTAGGTAAGGGGACCCACTCTCACCCTACCTTTTCAGCGTGTGTATGGAGCTACTCTCTAAAAGGATTGATTATGAGGTGGATACTCTTAACTGAACTCCCATCTCTATTAGCATGAAAGGCCCCAGAATCTCTCATCTCTTCTTTGCTGATGATCTTACCCTTTTTGCTAGAGCTGATGGAAAAAACTGTCATACTATCATAAATACCCTAAACAGTTTCAGTCAACATTCAGGTCAAAAGATCAACATCTCTAAATCCAAGATCATTTTTTCTAATAATTGCAACCATGATGAGAGGTTGCTTCTGGCTCAAAACCTTAAAATCAAGCCTTTACAAGACTTTGGTAGGTATCCAGGTTTCCCTATTTTCCACCAAAAGCCGTTCATTAGGGATTACAGCTTCATCCTTGATAATCTTAGGCAGAAGCTCAGTGTCTGGAAAGCTACATTACTCAATATGGCAGGAAGAACTATTCTTGCTAAGACTTCTTTAGGAAGTATCCCCAACCATATCATGCAATTTATTCAACTTCCTAGACAAATTCTTAAGGCCATTGACAAGATCCTAAGAGACTTTATCTGGGGTTCCACCTCTGACAAAAGGAAACTGCATTTAATTTCTTGGAATACAGTCACTAGACCAAAAATAGATGGGGGTTTAGGCATCCAAAAATCTAAGTTTAAGAACAAGCCTTTGCTCATAAGTCTAGCTTAAAGGTTTACTCATCAACCAACAACTCTTTGGACTAGGGTCTTAACCAACAAATACAACTCTATTAGAACCATTCAACCTACATCAGGATCTAGGACCTGGATCAGTCTAGCGAAGGCTTGGCAGACTTGCACTGAAGCAAGCACCTAGAGTGTGAAAGATGGTCATCATGTTAGATTTTGGCTGGACAGATGGCTACCAAATAACACTCCCCTTAGGAATACCATTCAAGGTCCCCTTAATAAAAATGATAAAGATCTCAAACTTGCTGAGGTCTGGACCAACTCATCTTGGAATTTTGACAATCTTTCCATTAACCTTTCCTTCGAGACCAAGCAGCTCATTGTTAACACTTTTTCCCCAATACCAAAAGACCTATAGATACTCCCCTTTGAAAACTTACTGGTAGTGGGAAATTCTCTACTGCTAGTGCCTACAATCATATTTCTCAGTTGGAAAAACATACTCAACGGGGCAATACTTGGTCTGGG
>NW_025844026.1:0-1026 GCF_002878395.1 Capsicum annuum | reverse complement strand
CTTTCCATGGTACTGATCCACATCTTCAGATGTGGGCTGCATTTTCTCAAAATGGATAATTAATCAAGAAATTAAGTGAAGGGTTAAGGGAATTTGAAGCTATAGGCCCACAATCATGTTTCCAAGCTATCATATCTCAACTATATGATTCTCTAATAAGTTATAGGATTATTTACTCTTCGTGAATGCCGGACCCTTATCTTTAACGTGGGTGCTAGCCCTGATGGCCTTTAGAAAATACAACTGGCTTACCACAATTGCAAAGAAGAAGGATAAACTTTCCTAGCCATTCTCTTATTTACAAATCCAAAGGCTAGATCATGAACACAGAGGTCCAAAATATTAATCCTCACAAACATGACAAAGGCCTCATGAACCAAAATCCATTTTTGGCCTGCACTAGTTGCTGATGCACCAACAACTTTGGCAAGTTTCTAATATTTAGACCACACCCTTAAATTCATTCAAATTATCATGAATCCAAATAAATTATGATACCCTATGAAATTTGACTTTCTTAACTCAATGATCCTTTGAAATTTCTATCTGAGGTTATTTTGATAAAAAGTGGGTCCCACATCCCAAGGGTAATTTTTGCCAAATTCCACCTCATACCCCAAAATGAGTTCGAAAGCTCTAGACCTAGACCAAGGTTCCTCTATCCTAAAATTGATATTTTAGAGTTTCTGGAATTGTTAAAAAGGGTATTGAAAGCTGATTACCTAACATTTAGACTCGAGATGTATTTCTTAATTTTAGAAGCTCCAAAATAGGGAAAAGGCTTTAAAAAATAAATGAACGTTCTGGTATATGAACTTTCAATTCTAGCAAATCATAAATGCCCTGGGGCAGTTGTAGGAGAACTCAAAACATAGAAAAAACACAAAAAAGGAAAATGATCTGGCATGTCATTACAATTTCTGTTTCTCTTATCTGTGTGAATCATACATACTTACTACTATTCATATCACGACATTGTAAAAGAAATATTTTGAGAAAATTTATTTGAAACTAATTTTCATGCTC
>NW_025844025.1:0-1146 GCF_002878395.1 Capsicum annuum | reverse complement strand
AAACATGGCAGTCACAAGACTATGAAGAGAGGTATATGATTTTGTAGGTACATGGCGATTAATAATAATTTGACCCTGTAGGTTATAAAAAGTATCATAAGAGACTTTCTGTAACAGAGTCATCTGAAGAAGGTCATTTTCTGTTGATAGTAAGAGCTAACTATGTACCTTTGGATTGATAGCATCGATTATCCCTTTTGGTAGTCCAACCTTGAGGTAGATGATCTCATCTGTGTGTCTATTTCCAAAACCAGCGTAGAAGGGAAAGGGATTCTTATCAGAAGGGAACAATGCTTTTATATCCTGCAAACTTAAAAGTTAAATGGTTATGAGCTGCACTTGTTGACATAGCTAGATATATGTGCTCACAATTAGTAATTTTTTCTTCTAAACTATGGGACTAATCAAACTAATGGGAAATAGACAATATTGAAAAATTTCAAGAAGGGGAGTCTAAGAGCCTGGTGATGCATTGAGAGAGAACTTTGGTTTACAAAAAGAAGACTTGTGAATAGATATATTTTGCTTAGAACGGGTGTGTTGTGGGTCGAAAATCAACCAGGGCATGCCAGGGAGGTTGGGGATCATCCCAGTGTGGTTCATTTAATTTTTCGTGGCCATTTAGGTGGACAAACGGGCGAAATGATGCGAACAGCGTGTGTTCGAGCTAAATCAGTGTGCTATAGCCCATGGTTTAGGGATGGGCCCGGGGTTTGGGCGTGCTATGGTTTGAAAATCAATTGGGGCTGGACAGGGTAGTTGGGGATCATCCCAGTGTGGTCTGTTTAGTTTTTTATGGCCATTTGGGTGGACAAACGGGCGAGACGCCTCAAACGGGGCATATTCGGGCCAAATCAGTGTCCTATAGCCCACGATTTTGGGGATGGGCCTGGAGTCTGGGCGTGCTGTTGGTAAAAAATTGATCGAGATGTGCCAGGGAGGTTGGGATCGCCCCAGTGTGGTCCGTTTAAATTTTTGTGGCCATTTGGGTGGACAAATAGGCGAAATGGTGTGAATGGGGCATTTTTGGTCCAAATGGGTGTGTTATAGCCCATGGTTTTGGGGGTAGGCCTGGGGTCCGGGCGTGTTGTGGGCCGAAAATAAACTGCGGCATGTCAGGGAGGTTGGGGATCATCCCAGTATGGT
>NW_025844024.1:0-1882 GCF_002878395.1 Capsicum annuum | reverse complement strand
TATACACTTTCTGGGCAACAATCGAATCACCCACTAGGGTAGAAACTAGGATAGGCTCAGGAATAATCTCCGGACTCATTTCAAAATTCACAGCAATCAAAGGTGTAACATATGAGAAATTAGATCTAGGATCCAACAAAGCATATACATCAAACTAAAATATACGAAGCATACCAGTAACAACATCGAGAGAGTCCTCCTGTTCCTAATGGGATGGTAAAGCATAGAATCTATTCTGGCGCTACCCGCCAGCATTGTTAAAAGAGGCGCCCTGAGTTGGGGCTGGGCGAGTCGCTGGAACTGGAGCACTAACAATATGAGTCTGGGTCTGAGGGCGATAGTCACGACGCCCTTGTCCATCCTGTGGACAATCTCTAACTTTGTGACCCATGTTAACACACCAAAAACAACCCCTTTTCTTACCCCAACACTCACCCGAATGAGCCCTACCACACTTAGGACACAGGGGATGATTTGGCTTACAGCCAGCACTGTACTGGGACCAGGATGCATATGACCTGCTACCTTGCTCCTGCCTACCTCTAGGCACGAGAGCACTAGCAGATGACGGTGCTGGCATAGACGAACGATCTTGATACTAAGGGTGACTCTCTCCCTATGATCTAGTCTAACCCTATCCGTGCTGCTTGGACCTAGCTCTCTTATTCCCTCTCATTCTATCTCTCTCCTTAATCTTGTCTGCCTCAATCTGTTGGGCATGAGTCATCAGCCTAGAAAGATTTATCTCACTATTCAGCATAGCATACCTGGACTCCTTAACCATATAACTAGACACTCTAGTCACAAACTTACTCATACTAGCCCGATTATCAGCCACTAAGTCAGAAGCGTACTTGGCCAACTGATTGAACTTTAGACAGTACTCCCTAACAGTCATAGAGCCCTATCACAGGTTCATAAACTCTTCCACCTTCACCTCCCTCATCTCCAAAGGGAAAAACTTATCCAGGAATGTATCCTAGAACTCTTTCCAAGTTGTAAGGATAGCTCCCTCACCTCTACCTTTCCTCTAAGCAACAACCCAGTCATAAGAAAGGTCTTTCAACCTATACGCAGCTAACTCCTCACTATGTTCCTCAGATACATGCATCAGCTGAGTAATCTTCCGCACCTCCTCTAAAAACAACTGTGGATCCTCATCAGACTTGGACCCATAGAATTCCAGTGGATTCATCTGCATAAAGTCACGGATCCTGGAAGGAGCTGAATCACCTCCCTACTGCTGTGGAGATGGGGCCGGGTTGGCCTGAATATTTGCAGTAATAGCTTGGGCCAGCGCCTGAAAGGCTGCCCGAAATTTAGCATGAGACATATTTTTATTTAATGGGTCAGCGGGTTGAGGTTGCTGACCATCATTATTTCTTGTCGCTCGACGTGGAGGCATATTTTTGAAAGAGAAGAGCATGAATCAATAGCAGAGAGAGACACTTTAAGCATGATAGACTTCTAAAAGAAAGAATCACACTTTTTCCTAAAATGTCTTGTAGCCTCTTGCTCATAGATGTAGTGCGCTATACACCGATGATCAAGACTCTACTTAACGTGGCTTGTCAGACTCCCTAGGACACCTTAAAACCTTAGGCTCTGATACCAAGTTTGTAACGCCCTGAAAAATAGGTCCCAGAGCATCACACGGTGCTTGAGGCTACAAGTAGCCCCAAGCTAACCCTTTGAGCTATTTTCACTCAGTTCAACACAAATCAACGGGGTTTCCATAAATAACCCTCAAATATCAACAGAGTAATCATCATCCAAGAATAAAAGAATTTCAGAAAGATAACAAAATATGACTTATTAGTTAACTCCCAACATATATACTAGTCTGACAAGCCTCTAAGAAAATCAATAAAACCAGCGAACC
>NW_025844023.1:0-1597 GCF_002878395.1 Capsicum annuum | reverse complement strand
GAGAGGATATTTATTCTTAATAGTCACCTTATTCAATTGCCGATAATTAATACACATCCTCAGCGAGCCATCCTTTTTGCGTACAAATAACACTGGTGCTTCCCAAGGGGAAATACTAGGCCTAATGAACCCCTTTTCTAGCAAATCTTTCAATTGCTCTTTCAATTCTCGTAATTCTGCTGGGGCCATTCTATACGGAGGAATGGAGATTGGTTGGGTGCCTGGTATTACATCAATACCAAACTCTACTTCTCATTCAGGAGGCAAACCTGGAAGATCTTCAGGAAATACATCAGAAAATTCATTTACCACCGGAATAGCGTGAAGAGTTGGTGGCTCCGCTTCTGTATCCCTTACTCTAACTAAATGATATATATATATCCCTTGGAAATCATTCTTCTCGCCTTAAAATAAGAAATAAATCTACCTCTTGGCACGCTAATTTCACCTTTCATTCAAGGACTGATTCATTTGGAAAATGGAAATATACCTTTTTCGTGCAGCAATCAATTGTGGCATAACAAGACGCCAACCAGTCCATACCCATTATAACATCAAAATCTACCATTTCTAACTCCACAAGATCAGCCACCGTATCACGACCACAAACAGTTACTATGCAGTTTCGATAAACCCTTCTAGCTATAATAGATTCCCCGACCGGTGTGGACACTTCAAATGGCTTAACTAACAGTTCGGGTATTCTTTCGAACTTCCCAGCAACCAATGGAGTAACATAATATAATGTAGAACCGGGATCAATTAAGGCATATAAATTGAATGAAAATATAGACAACGTACCCGTAACCACATCTGGAGAAGACTCTAAATTCTGTCGATCTTCTAGAGCATACGTACGATTTTGAGCCCTGCTAGAACTCGTGGCTCCTCTATCACCTCTAACACGACCCATTAGCTGTGCAACCCTTCCTGAATAAGGCATCGATGATGATGATGCAACAAATGACCCCGTAGGTCGTGCCATACCTCCTATGTCCCTTTGTGGGCATTCCCTCATTATATGCCCCGACATACCACACCAAAAGCAAACATTGGTCCCCAGCCGACATGCGCCTAAATGATACCTTCCACATTTATTGCATGGCTCTCGAGGAAGTCTCGATTGGCTCATATTCCCTTGCCCTTGGTAACCCACTGATCGCGAACTATGACCCTCACTTCTTCGCCCAATTTGACTGCCTCTAAACCCCTGATGCTGTGGTGGAGCACTAGCTGCAGAATAAGAAAATAATGGCCTAGGTGGTCTGGCAGAAAATTGAGGTCTAAAACCTCCCTGTGGCGCCATAAACTGCCCTGTAGATCTGGCCCTCTTAGAAGATCCGCTTTCAAATTCCTGCGTTCTTCTTCTTTGCCTCTGATCTTCCATTTTCTGTGCAAATGCTTGGATCCTAGCTATATCTATGTCTTTATTCAGTGCAGCAATAGTACAATCCCTAACCAAATACGGATCCAATCCAACCATATACCGATGAACTCTGTCATCCATAGTAGCTATAACATTAGGAGCATATCTGGACAAAGAATTAAATCGAAGACTATACTCCCTCACACTTGTATTACCCTGTCGAAGATTTAA
>NW_025844022.1:0-2611 GCF_002878395.1 Capsicum annuum | reverse complement strand
AACAACAATAAACCCAGTATATTCCCACATAGTGGGGTCTGAGGAGAATAGTGTATACGTAGTCCATACCACTACCTCTCAAGAGGTAGAGAGGCTATTTTCGATAGACCCCCGGCTCAAGATAAAATATAGTATGCAAATGCATCAAAAGCATAGAACACGATAAAATAACATAGAAATGACATCCACAAAAATAATGTACATTACCAAACAAAGGACACCAAGATCCACCTAATTACTGACTATGACTCAACCACACCCTTAGCCCTCTATCATAATATTTTTACTCCATATCTTCCTATCCAGGGTATGTCCTCAGTCAGCTGTAACTGCTCCATGTCACGTTTAATCACTTCTCTCTAGTATTTCTTTCGTCTACCCCTACCCGGCTTGAAACCTTCCAAGGCCAACCTCTTATACCTATGAACTGGTGCATCCGTACCCCTCCTCATCACATGACCAAACCATCTCAACCGCACTTTTCGTATTTGATCCTCCATCGATACCACTCCCACCTTCTCTTATATTATTTTATTCCTAACCCTGTCAGCCCTTGTAAATCCACACATCCAATACAACATTTTCATTTCTGCGACCTTCAACCATTGAATATGAGAGTTCTTAACCAGCCAACACTCTGCTCCATACAACATAGCAGGTCAGACTGCAAGTCTATAGAATTTTCCTTTCAGCTTGGGAGACACCTTCTTATCACATAAAATTCCTGAAGCGTGCCTTCATTTCATCCAACCTTCCCCAATATGGTGAGAGACATGCTCGTCTATCTCTCTATTCCCCTGATGGTAGACTCGAAGTACTTAAAACTATCCCTCTTGCAAACCGCCTGAGAATCCAACTTCATTACCACTTCCTCTTCTTGCCTCGAGTCACTAAACTTGCACTCTAAGTACTCCATCTTGGTCCTACTCAATCGGAAACCTTTATACTCTAGGGTTTGTCTCCAAACCTCTAGCTTATCATTAACCCCTTGTCGCGACTCATCAATCAAAACTATATCATCCGCGAAAAGCATACACCAAGGTTCCTCGCCTTTTATATTCCGCGTCAACACATCCATCACCAAAGCAAACAAAAAAAGACTAAGAGTTGATCCCTGATGCAACCCTGTCAAGATCAAAAAATGCTCAGAATCTCCTCTCACTATCCTTACCTGAGTCTTCGCCCCCTCATACATGTCCTTAATCGCTCTGATGTACACCATCGGGACCCCTCTCGCCTCCAAGCATCTCTAAAAAACCTCCCTAGGGACCTTGTTATACGCCTTTTCCAAGTCAATAAACACCATGTGAAGATCCTTCTTCCTCTCTCTATACTGTTCTACCAGTCTCCGCACTAGGTGAATTGCCTCAGTCGTGGAGCGACCAGGCATAAAACCAAATTGATTCTTCAAAATAGACACAATCTTCATCAACCTTTGCTCCACCACCCTCTCCCAAATCTTCATCATATGACTCAACAAGTTAATACCCTGGTAGTTAGTGCAACTCTGAATGTCACCCTTGTTCTTATATAAAGGAATCATTGTGCTCCATCTCCACGCCTCGGGCATCTTTGCTGACTTAAAAATATTGTTAAATAATTTGGTCAGCCACTTCAACCTTATCCCACCAGAGAACTTCCAAAAATCCACCGGAATCTCGTCGGGCCCCATCGTCCTGCCCCTTCGCATCTTGCGAATAGCCTCACTGACCTCTCCTACCTTAAAACGCCGACAAAAGCCAAAGTTGTGATACTCCTCGGAGTGCTCCAACTCCCCTAACACAACACATCTGTCTCCCTCATCATTCAAGAGCCTATGAAAATACGAATGCCATCTTTTCTTAATGAGGGTGTCATCCACCAAAACTTTGCCATCTTCCCCCTTAATGTACTTCACCTGGTCCAGATCAAGACCCTTCCTCTCCCTAACCTTGGCAAGCCTGAACAACCTCTTCTCCCCACCTTTCTCCTCTAACCTCTTATAAAAACTCACAAAAGCTATTGTCTTAGCAGCTGTAACTGCTAACTTAGCCTCTTTGTTAGCCAACTTATACTCCTTCCTGCTCACCCACTTCTCATCTTCCTCCTTACTCTCAACCAACTTAGTGTAAGCCACTTTTTTTGTCTCCGCCTTCTTTTTAACCTATTCATTCCACCACCAATCCCCCCGATACCGATCGGACCAGCCTCTCGATACACCCAACACCGCTTTAGCAGCCTCCCTGATGCAACCAGCAGTCTTATCCCACATACTATCCATATCCCTCTTGTGCTCCCACACCCCCATCCCCTTTAATTTTTCCCCTATCTCCATAGCACTAATCGAAGACAAACTGCCCCACCTAACTCTAGGTTGACCCTTCCCACCCTACCTCATCTTGCCTTCTTGATAACCAGGTCCATCACCAGAGGTCTATTTAGGTCGCAAAATTATCGCAAAATATTTAAATGACCACCAAAAAATTTATCAAATCACACGATAGTTCTTATTATTAAAAGCACTTAAAACTTATGCCAACATACTCTCTTTTCAAGTCCTTAATATATGGTGGCCAATTCATTAATTCAACACATGTATTTGTTCGGTTAAGACACAAGAGCCTTTGGCATA
>NW_025844021.1:0-1606 GCF_002878395.1 Capsicum annuum | reverse complement strand
CGTACAAAATCCCATTCTCTGACCATCATTCAATAATGACCAGAAATTATGAAGAAAATACATTGACCACCAGGGACAATTAAATAGCGGAATAGAGTGAGATGATTGCGAAATTCGCAAGAAAGCTTGAAATGCTTCAGGAGGAAATAAATCATGCTCGAGATTTGGCTCACCTGGCCATCACTGTTAATGCTCCTGCTCCAGGAGGACACGGGACTCCACTCCAAATCCCTTCCCTCAGTACGCCTATTCTAGGGGATCACCCAAAAAACATATCGTCCATCTCTGCCCCTCTACTTGTCCAAAATACCTGTCATGAAAATAACCCAGATGCCTACCATCCAAAAAATCCATCCTCGAATCTTCCATTGAATCTATCCCCGAATCTACCAAATTTGTTTCCAAATTCACAAAATCTATCTCAGATGCCACCAAGATACTCGCAAATTTCATAAAACCTTTCTAAATTTCAAAACGTCCTCCCCACCTACCAACTAACTTTCTTTCATCCGCAAAATCAAGCCTTCTTTCCAAATCCTCCTCATGCCATCATATCCCCTAATATCTATAATCCCCTTCCTAATCCTGAGATGGACCATTCCGAAGAGAAGGAGAAAGAGTGGAGGACCATGCATGAAATGAAGTTGCTAGCTATGTTTGAAGAAATCAGGAGGATCAAAGAATCTTATGGAGCGAGGGACCATGATGGTTTATGGTACAATGACTTATGTGTTCACCCTAGAGTAGATCTACAACAAGGGTAAAAGGTCCCTAAATTTGATGTGTTTGATGGTGTCGGAAATCCAATGGCCCATATGAGGGGGTACTACAAGCAACTGGTGGAGATCGAGAAAAATGAGGTGTTACTGATGTACCTATTCAACCAAAGTTTAAGTAGTGAAGCCTTAGAATGGTTCATGTCTCAGCAGCCGAAAAGATGGACTGGTTGAAAGTATTGGTCAAGGGTTTTCTCGACAGGTTTGCATTCAACATTGAAATAGTCCCGGACTAGTATTCACTAGATTGAATCAAACAAAAGAGTGATGAGTGTTTTCGAGACTATGTTTTTCATTGGAGAAAGGAAGCTGCCAAAGTACAACCCCTATGTCCGAGGATAAACTGGTATCTGTGTTCTCTTGCGCTTAAGAAGGAGAATATTATACCAGGATGGTGTCCGCTGTCAGGGCGACTTTCGTGGATTTCGTACAAATAGGAGAATAATTGGAAGAGGTATTCGGATAGGAAAAATTGCAAAAAAGCCGACATCATCCGGGACTACTATGTTCTCGAAGAAGAAAAAGGAAGATGTAGGCACAATTTCTGCTGGTTTTGTTGCAAAAACAAAAAAGAGTTTCAACTCTAGGAATGCTTTCTCTTCTCCGTCCTCACCAAACCTTCAGCACGTGTTCTACGCCCACCGCCAATACCAAGCTCCACTTTCAAATGTCCAACCTCAGTACCAAACTCTACTCCCAAACATCCCATCTCTGTACCAAACTCCACTTCCAAACATCTAATCCCAATACCAAGCTCCACAACTAAATATCTTTCCCCAATACCAAGTTCTACCTCCAAATTATCAGTCTCATGTCCAATCCACTCTTTC
>NW_025844020.1:0-1899 GCF_002878395.1 Capsicum annuum | reverse complement strand
TCTAGGGCAAGAGTTATAGGTCATCTGCCAAATCATTATAGACTATGGCAGTGTCAACTCTTGCCCATAGGGCATAACTGTCTAAGTCTTGTCTCTGGGGCAAGAGTTATAGGTCACCTGCCAAATCATTACAAACTAAGGAAGTGTCCACTCTTTCCCATGGGGCATAACTTGAAATGTTTGGCAAAATCTGAAGATGATAAAACCACACTTGAAACTACTGAATAACACACACTATAGGGGTGATTCAGAGAGGGTTGTTTACTTCAGAGATAGGTTACAAGTGATACAACATAGTTTATCAACTCAATACTCTGATAGTGTGGCGTTGAAAGAGAATGATGTACTAACTATTATTGAGAAGTGGAGCAATATTGGAGAGAGCACGTTACAATAAAAATTCAAGGCTTTGTGTATAAGCTAGGTGATTCAAACCCCATGTATTTTAGTGCAGTTATGAAAGAAAAAAAGTAACAAGAATTTTATTTTGTTTTTAAACTAAGAATCTTATTATTTTAGCATTTGCTTTGCCTTTCAAGTTTTAGATTAATGCTTTGTTAAATATATTTTTTGCCTCACCGGATACAGCCAGAAAATTTTCTTTTGTCTTGTAAAATCTTGTAGATAACCATGGCTAGCCCAAACGGGATCATTTATTATTCTGCCAAATCATTTCAACACCTAAAGGTTCACGCCCACAATCAAGGGACTGAATATAGCAAACATAATGGATATTCTAATATGCCAAGACTGAAGTTTTCTAATAAGGGGTTCTGGGAGGTGTGTGGAAAACTAAGCAACCGTGTCATCTTTAGGGGATCTCCTATGTTGTGTCACTCAATAGAAACATGCGATACTGAGATAAAAGGAGTTGCCAGAAACACTGGTGATTATTCCAACATATGTGGGTAAGCATGGTTCAACAACAAATGGTCAATGAATATAAATATGATGCATGTTCAACAATGAAGAATTTTTTTTAGCACTGAAAAGTTGTATAATAGTAACCTTGTTACCTAAAGTGTCAAATCCTACTACCATTAGAGAGTATAAACCCATTGCATGTTACTCTATGTTATACAAGCTAATAGCTAAGGTGCTCTCTCTTAGAATCAACAAGTTAGTGCTTCTTTAATCTCTAAAACATAGGCTGGATTCATCCGAGATGGAAAACACAGCATTTTCCTCCAAGACCAAACCCTCGCAACTACTCAAACATAATTATAATCACAATAACAAAGTCCCCACAACCTATTCGACACAATTCCTCATCATCTTCTAATGCTAATTATACAACTAGTTTGAAATACTTGAAACTAATTTCTTGTACCACCTTGACCTTATACGTTTGGCCTTCCCAAAATATGTTGCGATCAGCGTCAACTCCCATATTAATGGCCTTTCCCTCCAAGACCAACTCCCGTAACTACTCAAACACAATTATAACCGCAATAACAAACTCCCTACAACATGTTCGACGGAATTCTTTAATGGTAAATATGTTACTACAACAACAGCATATCCCAAGTTTAGCTTATGTTCACCTCACCAAAAATCAAATCAATATGCTGATTATATAACGAGCTAAAATTACCACAATATATCAATAAACTAAAATTACCATAATGAATTTTGATGATGAATTTCATACCTGAAGAACCCTTACGGCTAAAGTCGATTCTACAAATATTTGAAAGTCGATTCTGGAATTTGAAAGAAAGAGAGGAAGAAAGAAATTTAATGATTTGGACAACTTAGCCTCGGGCTTTAGAGAGCCATCACATAGGTTGATTTTGGAATTTGGAATAAAAAGAGGAAGAAAGAGATTGAACAATGAATATTTTGGAGGAGGGTATTTTCGTCCAAAAAATATGACTTAACAAGTAAAAGCTATTTTAA
>NW_025844019.1:0-1811 GCF_002878395.1 Capsicum annuum | reverse complement strand
ATGTTTCTCGTACCATATATATTTTTGGACTACATAATTATTAATTTTCGTAATATTTTTCTCCATATATGTTTTTCTTACTCTATATATTTTAGAATTGCTTAATTATTAAATTATTCTAAAACTATTTACCATATATGTTTCTCGTACCATATAAATTTTAAGACCACTTAATTATTAGATTTCCTAATATTTCTCGCCATATATGTTTTTGTTTATATATATATATACACTTCATTATTAAATTATCCTAATACTATTTACCATATATGTTCAGTTACCATATATATTTTATAAATTCATAATTTTTCAAATATATGTTTCTGTTGCTATGTATATTTTAGGACTGCTTATTTATTAATTCTCCTAATACTATTTACCAGTTACCGTATATGTTTCTCTTACCATATATTTTTGTAGGATTCTTAATTTTTAGAATATGTTTTTTCTCTGACCATATGTTTTAGAACAACTTAATTATTAATTTTCCTAATACTTCTCATGTATGTTTCTCTTACCAAAAAACTTCACAAAAGTGACCATCCCATGTGATTGTTTCAACTATAAAACTATGTCCAATTTCTATCTATTTCAACACTAGATTCAATCTCACTAAAATTATATGTTCTGAGCTAACACAACAGTGAATGATCGGCCGCATCCTCAAGTGAAGGTCTTGAGAGCTTCATTTGCAATGCTACGTAGGAAGCTTGCTTGACTTACGGGAAAAGATATGAAGGGTTGATCTCCAATGAATGGAAGCCCTTGGAGCGTATGCTAAATGGAGTTCTCTTAGATTTATAGTGGCCAAAAGAACATCAGTTAGTAGCCTCTCGAAGGGCTTCCAGTCCATGGGGGTCAAGCCTTCAATTCCTTTTCTCATAAGTCGAGCAAGCACCAAACGTAGCATTGATAATTCAGCTTTCAAGACCTTCCTTCAGGTTCGGCCGATCATTGTTTGCCGAAGTTGGCTCAGATGATTCTGGAGAACCGTTTGTACTTGCCCACTATGTCATCCATGCTATAGCGAAACCAGAGCTTCAATCAAAAGGGTTCAAGCATATCTCTATCTAAATTACGCAAAATAAATTATTTTAGCGTTTGTCTTCTCATGAAATAAAAAAAAAATTGTTGGAAAATCTAAGGTTTTTAGATGTATTTTTTTTACTAGTAACAAACTTTGGTATCCCACTACTTTTTCGAATAGTCTCCGCTTTTTGTTACTATCTATTATCCCTTGTACTTTGATTATCACACTTTTTTCGTTGTTGCTATTGTTCTTTGATGTGCGTTTCCTTAAGATGAGGTTTCATGGAAATGACCTCTCTACCTCCTAAGGTGGAGGTAAGGTTACCAACTTTGGGATCCCAAGAAAGGTTTCGAAAGTTTGTAGAATAGAAAATTTTGTTTCATATTTATTGCAATCTATTTTGCTTGGATTCTTAAAAAATGTTTGATCGATGTGTGGCGGATCATCTAACAAAGAATGTCACACGCAACAAATGACTTACAGAGTTTTAAGATTAAAGCATGTTGACTTTAAGATCAAATAGGACTTACAGATTTGTAAAGTTTACTAAGGATGGTAGGAATTATTTGGTTAAAATAATGACTATCCTCCCTTATCACTTCAATACAACACATGTTTTCAATCATTTTTGGAGGATCCGGCATGATACGGTAGCATTTTTTTGAGAGTCAAGCAGCATAGGTTGCTATTACTTCAAGATTTCACATTGTAAAGGAATGAAGAAATTCTAGGCCAATACAACATATCAGTAGTGGATGGACCTGCATCCACATTTTCAGGC
>NW_025844018.1:0-3131 GCF_002878395.1 Capsicum annuum | reverse complement strand
AGCATGATTATTATGATATTTGACATGAGTTTGTACATGGGTTTTAATCCCTAAGTTTATATGTTGAGATTTGAGAAAAATGATGCTTTAAGCATCTTATGAGCTGATTATATCAGATTTACAATAAAGTTTTGATCTTTTGATCCTCAAATTAGTTTTGGAATCCACTTTTCATATTATTACAGATTTTACCAAATTAATGCATAATTGGTTTTAGATAAACCCTTATGCTAGTTTTAAAGTGGATTTCCAACAAAATGAGCGTAGCAAATAAAAAGGGAGTAGTATTTAGCACCGAGTGTGAAGTGTGAATTTAGCGCATCCTACTTCCACATAACTACGTAGCCAACGTAGGTATAGATTATCAGATTATTCCCACTTCTCTGTGGATGATAGTTACAGATGTGATCACTTAACTCAAGCTATACTCCTTGGCAAGAGTTTGACACCTCTCCCCAACGTGAGGTTTCTTCCTTAGGAGGACGAGACGTTGGACTCCATGTTAGCTTACAAGGTTTATTTCTGTTAAGAGAACCTCCCTGCAGATTAAAAATATATGTTTCAAACCCTGCTAATCAAAGTAAAAGAAAGAAAGAAAGAAATGCTTTTAGAAAACTAAGTGTAAAGGCTCGCAATTTTATTCAAAATATGCTTCTCAGAATGATAATAGCTTCAAATTTTAGCTTTCAGATTTCAGATTTAGAGTGAGCTCTTTTACACTTAGACAGTATGATTCAAAGACAGAGTTTAGTATGGCTTTTAGAACTAAATGTTATGGTTCACAAGATTGATATAGTATGTTTTGTTTCGTATTGCTACACATCTCAGTATTTCAGATATTACAGCTTAGGTGAGTCATTTACATTTAGCATGCATTATTTTATAAATGATGATTATGAGATAATGTTTTACTTATGCATATCACCCCCATATACTTAGTACATCCTCAAAGTACTGATCCACATATACGTCTATGTGCTACATTGTCTCATAATGTAGGTTCAGGTACTCAGTGTTAGCAGCGTGAGTAGTTCAAGCATCTCCATCTGCGTTCGATAGTTGGTGAGTCCTCATAGTTCAGAGACTTATTCATTCATATTTTGCAGTTTATCAGTTTATAAGATTTAGCATTTCCTTTCAGACAGTTTGAGTTAGCTAGGGGTTTGTCCCGGTGACTCTCTAGCATTAGTAGTAGAGGCTTATCAGACTACTAGTTTTGATGCAGATATTTCAGTTTTGATGTTTCAGATGTTATGTTCAAATTATTCTCAGATATTACAAATAGTTTCCGCATTCTAGCATGACATTTATGTCTATATTTCTATTATTATAAGATTCAGGCTCAATAGTATGCAGACAGGGTTAACTTAAGGCTACTCGTAGTCTTGAGCACTGTGTGACATCTCGGGATCAGATTTTGAGGCGTTACACACTACTACAACAGTGGAGTCACCAATACTCTTCTTAAGCATAGAGACATGAAACACAGGATGAAGGCTAACAAATCTGCGGGTAAATCAAGCTCATAAGTTACTTTCCCAACACATCTTAGCATAATCTTCAGCTGTATAAGATGTGTGAACTGGTAAGAAAAGCTCTAACTTAGTCAATCTATCTACAATAACCCAAATCGAATTATGATGACGATGCGAATGAGATAAACCAGTCATAAAATCCATATTCACCTCTTCCCACTTCCAAATGGGGATACCAAACTCTTGCAATGTACCACCAGGTCTTTGGTGCTCTACCTTAACCTATTGACAAGTTGCACACTTAGCTATAAACACTTTTATATCTCTCTTCATACAACTCCACCAATAGATTTCCCGCAAGTCGCGGTACATCTTGGTAGAACCAGGATGAATAGAATAACGTGCACCATGTGTGTCAGCCATAATTCTCTATCTCAAATCATCAACACAAGGCGCACACAATCAATTCTAGTATCTCAACACGCCATCTCCCCCTTGGGGGAAAACCTCTACTTTTTGGTCTTTAACTGACTCCTTAAGTTTGAGCAAACTAAAATCCTTATCTTACTTCTCCTTCACGTTCGAAACTAGAGAAGATTCGAAACTACTCTAAACGCAAACATTCCCTTCAGCTGAATCAACCAACCTAACACCCTCTAGCCAAATGGTGAACTTCTCAAGCTAACTCTTTCTTATTATTCTCAACATGAGCACATTGTCCATAGACAACCTATTAAAGGCATCTGTCACTACTTTGGCCTTTCCCGGATGATACAATACACTCATATCATAATCCTTCAAGAACTCTACCATCTTCTCTGTCGGAGATTCAACTCCCTCTGATTAAACACATACTGCAAACTTTTGTGGTCCGTGAACACATCAACATGCACACCATATAGATAATTTCTCCAGATTTTCAAAGCAAACACCACAGCAGCTAATTCAAGATCATGGGTTGGGTAATTCTTTTCATGAGGCTTAAACTGTCTAGAGGCATAGGCTATGAACTTACCTCTTTGTATCAACACACAACCCAAACCAACTCTAGAGGCAACACAATAAATAACAAAGTCATCTGTACCATCAAGTAATGCTAGAACTGGGGCCGAAGTAAGTTGAGTCTTCAACTCCTGAAAACTCTTCTCGCAGGAATCTGACCACATGAACTTAACTTTCTTTTGGGTTAATCTAGACATAGGAGACGCGATAGAAGAGAAAACTTCAACAAAATGGCGGTAATAACCAACTAGATCCAAGAAACTGCTAATGTCTGATGGAGAAATAGGTCTAGGCCAATTCCTTGCGACTTCTGTCTTTTAGAGATCGACTCTAATGCCATAGGCGAAGACAATATGATCAATAAAGGCTACTGATCTTAGCTAAAATTCAGATTTGCTGAATTTGGCAAGAAATTAATGGTCTCTAAGAGTTTGCAAGACAACTTTAAGATGATCTACATGGTCGTCCTCACTACGGGAGTATACAAGGATATCATCTATGAATCCTATGACAAACATATCTAGATATTTTTTGAACACTCGATTCATGATGTCCATGAAAGCTGTTGGGGCATTGGTTAGCCCGAAGGACATGACTAGAAACTTAAAATGACCATAACGGGTTCTAAAGGTTATCTTTGGAATATCACATTCC
>NW_025844017.1:0-1709 GCF_002878395.1 Capsicum annuum | reverse complement strand
TCCTTTTTTTTCAAAGAATACCCGAAACCCGATCCCACCCCTAAAACCTTGGGCTATAGTACAATAATTTGGCCGAAAAATGCCCCATTTGCGCCGTTTTACCTGTTTGTCCACCCAAATGGCCACGAAAATTTAAACAGACTATACTGGGATGATCCCTAACCTCCCTGGCATGTGTTAGTTAGTTTTCGGCCCACAATACGCTCAGACCCAGAGTCCACCCCCGAAATCGTGGGCTATAGCAAATCGATTTGGCTCGAAAATGCCCTATTTGAGCTGTTTTGCCCGTTTGTCCATGCAAATGGCCAAGAAAATATAAATGGACCACACTAGGACGATCCCCAACCTCCCTGGCATGCCCCGATCAATTTTTGACCTACAATATGCCCGTAGCCTAGGCCCACCCCTAAAACCGTGGTCTATACATACCGTTTTGGCCAAAAAACTCCCCATTTGTGCTGTTTTGCCCGTTTGTCCACCCAAATAGCCACAAAAATTTAAACGAACCACACTGGGATGATCCCCAACCTCCCTGGCATTCCCCAATTGATTTTTGCGCTATAGTACACCCAAACCTCGGGTTCACCCCCGAAATCGTGGACTATAGCACACCGATTTAGCTCGAAAATTCCCCGTTTGTGCAGTTTCGCTCGTTCACCTACCCAAATGGCCATAAAAATATAAACGGACCATGCTGGGATGATCCCTAAACTTTCTGGCACGAATTGATTGATTTTGGGGCCACAACCCGGCTGAACCCAAAGCCCACCCCTAAAACCGTGGGCTATAACAAACCAATTTAGCCTAAAAATACTCCGTTCATGCCACTTCAGAGTCTCTCCATCCAAATGGCCAAGAAAATTTAGACGAACCATACTGATATGATTCCCAACCTCCCTGGCATGTCACGGTCAATTTTCGGCCCACAGCACGCCTGAACCACGGGCTCACCCTCGAAATCATAGGCAATAGCACACCGATTTGGCCTAAAAATTTCCCGTTCATGCTGTTTCACCCGTTTGTCCACCCAAATAGCTATGAAAGTTTAAATAGACCATACTAGGATAATCGCCAACCTCCCTGGTATGCCCCGATCAATTTTGGGCCCACAGCACGCACGAACCCTGGGCTCACCCCCGAAATCATGGGCTATAACACATCGATTTATCCCGAAAACTCCCCGTTCCAACTATTTTGCCTGTTTGTCCATCCAAATGGCTAGAAAAATTTAAACAGACCACACTGAGATAATTCCTAACCTCCTTGGCATGCCTCGATCAATTTTTAGCCCATAGCACACCCTTACCTCAGGTCCACCCCTATAACCATGGGCTATAGCATACCGATTTGGCCCGAAAATGCCCAATTCACGCCGTTTCGCTCGTTTGTCGACCCTAATGGCCACGAAAATTTAAATGGACCACACTGAAATGATCGCCAACCTCTCTGACATTCCCTTTCAATTTTCAGCTCACAGAACTCCTGGACCATGGGTCCACCCTCGAAACTGTGGGCTTTAGCACACCGATTTGGCCCAAAAAATGCTTCGTTCGTGCTATTTCGCCCGTTTGTCCACCCAAATAACCTCAAAAATTTAAACGAACTGCATCGGGTTGATCCCCAACCTCCCTGGCATGCGTCGATCGATTTTTGGCCCACAGCACGCTCGAAACCTGGGTCCACCCCCAAAACCATGGGCTATAGCACAC
>NW_025844016.1:0-1163 GCF_002878395.1 Capsicum annuum | reverse complement strand
ATATTCCATCAGTCAGATAACTTATAACATATTGACAATCTGTTGCACCAGATTAATATATCTATTTGCGTTTTCAACAGATATGTCATATGTTGCTACAAATTAATCATCTTTTGTAATAGATGTCTACAATTATTTCACAATTTAAATAGACGGGGCATCTGTTGTAACTTTCTAGTCATCTGTTTATTCAATTTAATTCATAGATGGGCTAGGAAGAATAAGGTGCGTGTAATACCTCGTACTTTTTCCTAGCTAATTTCATCTCAAGAATGTCTAGTATTAGCTTCCAAATTGAATGATGATTATTCCATGAGGAATTTTAAAGATTTTTACATTTTTTCATATGGGAAATTCAATAAGCTTTCCATCGATATAAGATTCTCCCAAATCCGATAACCGGGTCAGAAGTTACGATTATTTCAAGTTCCCATTGTAAATCAGCACCATATTGGTTAGTGGCGCGTTGCGGCACAAGCTAAAATGGCAATTGTCCTTTTCCAGTGTCTCAGGGCAATTTCCTCCACATCGCACCAAAGTTCCAGGTCGCAAAAGAAGGGGCAACGCGATGGCTCCATGTCGCGCCATCCCTCAGTTTTCCAATTGTCAAATTCCAGTGACACAGCGCGATAGCGTGGCGTCGCTCCAGGGGTCCGATTCAGGATATTTTTACGAAATTACAAGACGTGCCCAGGGTTAAAAAGGTCAATTTCCCACCCCTATTTAAGACCTTTAACACGTGATTCAGCCACTTTTACCGAAAATACACTCTCTTCTCTAAAAAAACCTCTTAAGAACAACCTAGGGCTTTTCATAGAAGATTCAGAATCAAGAATTTTCTCCATCAATCTTCACGAAATCACGAACCAAGGTATGCATAGTGTTCATTCATGGACTCCTTCCGTCCATGAAGCCCAAGAATCCATTTTCAAGTTTAAGTTTATGGATTTCCTTTTGAATTTCATGATTGGGCTACTCTTGTTCATGTGGATAATAAGAAATTGAATTCTACTCCATGTTGAGTGATAAATTCTATGTGGGTTAAATTATTATAGATATAGATTCATGCAAACCTATGACTAAACCCTTGAATGATGAAATTAGAATTGAACCATTATGTTTAATCATTGTACAATAATTAAACATAATGGTTCAATTCTAAT
>NW_025844015.1:0-1400 GCF_002878395.1 Capsicum annuum | reverse complement strand
TGCGGGCAAGTAGTACGCAATACAGCAGACAAGGCAATCAATACAGCAGACAAAGCAATCCGCAGACAAGGAAATCCAGGCGTACACGTACTTCTACCCGCACTCCATACTTAGAAGGAACACACTTCCCTTAGTGTAAATAAATAAGCAAAAACCTGGTTAGTCAGACTCCTCCTCTACATCTGGGGTCATACCCCCTGCATCAGAATCATCATCAGAGTTGTCTTCCACATCAGAGTCTAGCAGTCGGTGATCATCATCTGTCGGCACATCATCATCTAGAGGTTCTTCAAAATTTACCCCCACTCCACACATGGCCCGAGCATGCTCATTAAGTGGATAGTCATAGTCCAACTGCCGAAGCTCTGCATCAGTCAGCACACGACCCCCATTCATCATAGTAAACCTAGTATGCCATACAAATGGCAAAAAAAACCTCTCATCTCGAGCATGTCTCTCAGCAGTGGTAAGGTTGATGCTTTGACTAGTTTCTGGATCTTTGATTTTCGTAAGATCTACCTTCTTCGGGTTTTGTGGCAACTTATGGTCTGCTGGCTCCTCCTCAATGTGCTCTTTCCTTAAAATTGTAGTCAACAATTTGCCAAAACTGAAATGGGACCTTTTGTGCACCCTTGCTTTTCGCATCGACGTTCGTATAACTGCACCAATGTTGATGGGAACATTCGTCATTAGAGCATATACCAAGCAGACTCGATCACGCATGACCTTAGTGTATTGTATCCCAGGAATCAAGCAGGAATTGACTATTTTTAACCATATGCGAGCTTCTCTGTTCAAGCAATCATATGGGTAAGTATTGTGAAGACCATTGTCTTTATGACGAGTCCACCGGGTCATGGACCTTGATCCACACAACTTATGTCTGATGGCTCTGTAGGGAGGTCTGTTGTAGAGCTCCTTGAGTGGTGATTGATCCACACTTGGAGTACCCAGGAATGAGTTGAAGAAATCAGCGTTCAATTACAAGACTTACCCCCGAATCTTTACTTCATTTCCCGTAGTCCTTTGGGACCAGTTGGCATAAAACTCTCGAGTCAAATCAAGATTACATTCGCCCATGTCTCGGAAGATAAAGCCAAGATTTAGTGCCATAATCTTTACCAAAATGCGAAGGCAGTTCTTTGCTAAACTTTCCTTCTATATCGACTCCACATGTACATATTTCTTCACTTTATTGTTTCTATAACATTCCTTCCCTTCCTTCTCCAGAACCCATTTGATCCTAAAAGTGCGTCGAGGCACTTGATGAGAGGAGGAATCAGCCTGGTCCTTTCTTGACCTTTTTTGACCTTTTTGTGAGGTGGATGCTTTCTCCTTTCCCTGTCGTCCTTTCGGAGCCATGTTACCTGAGATCATAATAGGGTCATGTTAGTCTCATT
>NW_025844014.1:0-1354 GCF_002878395.1 Capsicum annuum | reverse complement strand
TTAAAACAACTTACAAGATTTTATTCAAAATTTAACTGAAAACATTATAAGAGAAGAGTTTAGGCAGGCGAAATAATTCTTATCTGGGAAATTTTCTGATGCCTTCTCTAGTATTATAACAAGCCTTATATAGACTAGAGAGATAACGAAAATACATCTAAAGTGTACAAGTGTAAGTCTAAGATTAATCCTTAGCGGCCGACAATCCTTGAGTGCTGATGCCTTTTCTTTTGAAAAAGCTGGCTGATGCTTTAAGCTTTTTGAAAAGCTGGATGTTGATTGCTTTGTCCTTTTGCTTTTGGAAAAGCTTTTGGTCCTAGAGATTCTAATTAGGAATAGTAGAATGCCCTTTCAAAAAAGTAATTCCGGTTCTTTGAACCTCTACCTCTTTGAAGGGTCATTTCCCTATTCTTAATAGGGGTCCAGATAGGCCATAGCTATCCCTTTAGGATTTAGCATATCACCATTATTATCACTACTTCCTGTGGAGGAAGCTTCTTCTAGAAATTGTAACACTTCTTCTTCATTGGTTTCCTGGCTTTCCATATCCTGTAAAGCCTTCTTTAATTTTTCTTTGAGTTCCTTCTTATTCTGCAAAGCACTGGTCGAGGATGACGTTGTTTTTCCCATGTTTGGAGTTTTTGGTGGTACTAGCTTAGGAGTCCAGCCTTTGACCTTTATCTCTTTGGATAAATATTTGATTCTGTCTTGTTCTCCTTTAGCAAAATTCCAAGAGATAATGTAAGAAACTCGCTTCTTGATGAAGAACTTGAACATCTGAATATGCTCTGGGAGGGTTACACACCCTTCTTTTGAATAGAAATCGGTGAATCGATTAATGAACTATTGGGAAAGGATTTCTTTGATTCCTCCAAAATATATCCACCATTCATAGAACCATCTAGGAATAATGGTGTCTACCATAGCTGGACAACATTTAATAAACCAGGTGTGTCCTAGTCTGACATATAAAAAATTGAACTATGCCGACTTGTAGTCGTACCAATTATATGTTTGCGGCCTATGAGGCATGGATAATGCAATTGGAGTATGCAGGTGATCTGCAAACCAGTTGAAAGGGGTTAATACCCTTTTGATGGTGAACCTATAATAATTAATGTATTTCGAATTCCTTTCATTCATAAAATGCTTGACCTCAATAGAATCGGTGTCTACAAGGATGGCTTTGTAATATCTTCTTATTTTGAGTGGATTCTTAGTATCCACAAAATTTTTATCATTATAGACCGGCTTGATTAGCTGATCTAAAGGATATCCTTCATACTCTTTATCTAAAGCAATAATTGGCATGACCTAAGTGGTAATGAATTTGAATTCTTCCTTGATGGGAGGA
>NW_025844013.1:0-2597 GCF_002878395.1 Capsicum annuum | reverse complement strand
GCTTCCACTTCGCCCTCACATAGGTGATTTCTAAATGTTCAATCCTAGAGATTAAGCTATTTAGCAAATCCACCAAATTTAGAAAATCATTAAAAGATTTCTCACTATAAGACTTATTCTTGTTTCCTAAACATTGTCTACATCATGAGAATGAGTTGAGTATATTGACAATGTTGAATCGTCAGTCAAAACTTTGTTTGATCTACTTGAACCTAGATCTTGGGATCTCCAGTCTTCTAGGTAGTGTTACCGCCATGCTAACTATCCTTGGCCGTAAACCCATTCCTTTCGATGTTCTCTCAACTCCCTCCCTAGATAGGCCTTTTGTAAGTGGATTCGATACATTATCCTTTGACTTCACATAGTCAATAGTGATAATTCCACTAGAGAGTAGTTCTCTAAGGGTACTATGTCTTCGTCTTATATGACGAGATTTACCGTTGTACATCTTGCTCCCTACCCTACCTTACCTATCACTTCTTGGCTATCATAGTGTATACATATTGGTGCCAATAGTTTGGGCCAATAAGGAATATCTTTCAAGAAATTTCAGAGTCATTTAGCTTCTTCACCGACTTTATCTAATGCGATAAATTGATATTATATTGTAGAGCGGGCAATACATGTCTGTTTGGACGATTTTCAAAATACTGCTCTTCCGCCTAAAGTAAATACCTATCCACTCATGGATTTTACTTCATTCAATCCGGTGATCAAATTTGTATCACTATATCTTTGAATTACCGTTGGATATTTATTATAATGCAACACATATTCTTGAGTGTATTTCAGATACCCCAAAACTCTTTTCATTGTCATCCAATGAGATTTATTAGGATTACTCATATACCGACTCAATTTACAATCTATTAATAGCATAGCTATGTCTGGTCGTGTACTGCTCATGATATACATTAAACATCCAACACTCTTGCTTAGTCCAATTGTGAGTCACTTTCACATTCATTATTTTAAAGTGCAAAGCTCACGTCTAATGGAATCTTGGCAATACCAAAATCTAAATACTTAAATTTGTCAAGTGCCTTTTCAATGTAATGAGACTGTGACAACACCAACTCCCGTAGAGTTTTATAAATTCTTATTCCTAAAATCACATCCGCAACTCCAAGGTATTTCATATTAAACTTGCTCTCAACCATTCGTTTCATAGAATTTATGTCAGAAATATCCCTACTGATGATCAATATATCATCCACATACAAACAAACAAAGACCTTGTAATTTAGAGTGTCTTTAATGTAAACACATTTATCATATTCATTTATTTTAAACCCGTTTGCCAACATGATTGGTCAAACTTTGAATACCACTGTTTAGATGTTTGTTTTAGTCCATAAAGTGACTTAACAAGTTTGCACACATTCTTTTCTTTACCAGGAACCACAAAGGCCTCAGGTTATTCCATGTAAATTTTTTCCTGCAATTTTTATTTAGGAATGTTGTTTTCACAACCATCTAATGGATTTTAAGACCATATACCACCGCCAAGGCAACTAACATGTGAATTGATGTTATTCTTGTTACAGGAGAGTATGTATCAAAATAATGAAGGCCTTCCTTCTATTTGAAGTCTTTTACTACTAGTCTTGTCTTGTATTTGTCAATAGTATCATTCGATTTCAATTTCATTTTGAAGATCCATTTAGAACCTAAAGGTTTATTTCCTTGGGAAGATTAACCAACTCCCAAGTATGGTTAGATTGAATTAATTTCTCTATTGACTGCCTCTTTCCAAAAGGATGAGTCTGAAGACGACATCGCTTCCTTAAATATTTAAGGCTCATTTTCTAGGAGAAATGTTCCAAAATCTGATCCAAAGAAAGTTGATGTTCTTTGACATGTACTATACCTTGGATTTTCATAATTATGTATATTCTCGCTTAGTTCATCTTGAGGTCATTTAGACCCTCCACTAGACTGTTCATGTCTAGTTTTATATGGATAAATGTATTCAAAGAACTCCGCACTATCTGATTCAATTACCGTACTTACATTGATTTTTGGATGTTCAGATTTATGAACCAAAAACTGTCATGATCCCTGACCGCGACGGGCATCCCAATCCACGAAGGCCCGAGAGACCCCATAACATGCTATCACGAACATAATCCATAGATAAATCAAATATGGAATATGTAATAAAATTCAAGGGAGTTTATCATACAAACTGTGTATACAAAAGACAATACAATACTTTAAATATCGTCTACAAAGTCTCTAATGAATACTAACTGTCTATGCCAGGACAAATCTCCCGGCTGGACCATATACTGAAGGACTCGACATATAAGTTGTTATGAGTCGGCAGAAATAAAGTAGTCCACAAGAAAAATAATAAATAAAAATACACAGATTTACGTGGAAACCATTGCGGGACACGGGCAGAGGCAGAGGAAGTTTCACTATAATGCAAGGAGAGGAGTACAATATGGAAAATGGGTATTTTCTGGATACACAAAATAACCCACTAAATGTACTTATATAATACGTGCATACAAATAAGTCCTAGGCCCAAAACATGTACCTAACAGAAGAGAGTTATACAAAGCCGCAGTTGAACCTAGATCTTCCATAGA
>NW_025844012.1:0-1471 GCF_002878395.1 Capsicum annuum | reverse complement strand
TGGTTTAAATCGAAAAAACTAAAAAATCGAACCAAATTTCAATTTCGGTTTGGTTTTTCAGTTTTTCAGATTGATTTCAGTTTTTGATTTTAAAAATTTGGTTATACGGTTCGGTGTTTGGTTTTTGAAAAAAATAATTCAGATAAACCGAAATTCTATAAATAATTAATAATATTTATCTATTATTATATATATATATATATAATATATTTTATATATAATAAATTAATAATATAATATATATAAATATATAATAGCAAAGTTAGGCATTAGTAAGCAGCAACCAAGTAGCAGCAACCCTAAACATTTATACTATACAGGCACGCCGCAACCGTACAACTACAATTTACGAAGCTACCACCGTCCTGCGTCCGCCGTCCGCCGTTCACCATCCGTCGTCCGCCGTCCGCCTTCAAAAATTTAGGTAAAATTATGGTTTCATTTATCAAATTGTGATTTTACTTGTTGAGATTTTTGTGATTTAGGCATTTGGGTCATGGAAGTAGTAAGTAAAATTATTCTGCTTTGCTGCTTTGCACATTCTGTATCTTATCTTGAGAACAAGCCATGATTCTGACTTTTGAGAAATAAGAATTTGTGTTATCCTCAAAATGACAGTTGCTTTTATCGAAGTTATTCTATCATAGGTTACATCTTGGTTTCTTTAATTTGCTGAAATGCTTACTGCTGTTAAGATATCTGGACTAAGAGTAACATGACGTTGTTAATGTTGGTTTCTTTAAACTTTCAGATGAAACTGCCCAGCCTTCTTTAATTTCTTTAGTTTACTGCCCAGTCAAATGCCACTATGAAAATTAGGTTTGAAAAAAAAAATATTTTTGTAAAAAAAAAATCATCAATTTTAAATATCCAGTCTCATGAGAAGAGAGCTTCAAAACCGAAATAAAAAATCGAAATAACCGAACCGAATCAAATTTATTTTGGTTTGGTTACGGTTGTCTTTTTGTCAATCCGAAAATCGAAAAACCGAACCGATATTTAAATATCAAACCGAATTAACTGAATGCCCATCCCTACCGCCCATAGCGAAAGCTTTAATGTACCGGTTGCCCATTTTTTATCTAGTAGCATCCATATGTATAAACAATGTCAGCTTATGGACACACCATATATATAAAACTGACCAATCTGGTATCTTAAGATATCCTAATATAAAGACTCAAACAAAGAATTCATAAAGAAATATACTTCTACAAGTTCATGAACCAGTATGAAATGCATTTTAAGATATATTAATATAAACACTTAGAGACGACTTCATTAAGATATTCTCACACTTAGAAGTTCTCATTTTGGATAATTTCCAAAAGAATGGTCGAAGAATTCGCTGTGCAAGTCCATTCTTCTTGCACATTCTGTCTGCGATAGGAGGGATGATGGTGGTGGTGCCAGAGACGGAGTCAGAGGGTAATCAAGAAGATAGAGCTAGGTGAGAAGGAAGAATAGTTGA
>NW_025844011.1:0-3650 GCF_002878395.1 Capsicum annuum | reverse complement strand
ATCTCCAATATCCCACAAAATCATAGGGTATTCATAAAGAGAAAATCCTATGTTCGATAATAAGCCACTACGAATTACGGAGAAAATTAAGAGAGAAGAATTAAGGGAGGAACAGATTTGTAGCCCCATCATTTATCAATAAAACTGTTGTTTTTCATATTTTTATTTATGGTTAAAGTTTATTTTTCATGAATTAAATTATGTTGGAAACAAATTGGCACGCCCAGTAGGACCAAATCTGTTCTTCATCTCTTCTCTCATAAATCAAATATGCAAATCTATAGTTGTAGGATCGTAAAGATGGAAGCAGTACTTCAAGACTCGTCTTTGAGTTTCATCAAGTCTACACTCCATAAGCCTTGAAGCAGGGGGTATTTGTAGACACTGAAATTTTGTGGACTCTGCAAAAAGAGTGTATTTTTTTATTAGAGTTCTTGGAAGCTACTTTACCCTAAATCTAGCTTGATGTCTACTCTACCTAAACCCTAAATCCCGCTTATTTAAAGGGTAACATATTTCCTGAAACAGGCATCTTGAATATCCCATAAGCTGATGGGTATTCGTAAAAAGATCGGGATCTCCAATATCCCACAAAATCATGGGATGTTCATAAAGACATCATCCTATGTTCAAGAATAAGCCACTAACGACCCTCGAATTACAGAGAAAATCAAGAGAGAAGAATTAAAAAAGGAACAGATTTGTACCCCCATCGTTTATCAATAAAACTGTTGTTTTTTCATATTTTTATTTGTGGTTGAAGTTTATTTTTCATGAATTAAATTATGTTGGTAACAATTACCTTTTTGAACTCTTGTTGTAGAAAATAAACAAATTACAAAAAGAGTTTAATTTAATTCATAGAAAATAAACTTTAACCACAAATAAAAATATGAAGAAACAACAGTTTTATTGATAAACGATGGGGGTACAAATCTGTTCCTCCCTTGATTCTTCTCTCTTGATTTTCTCCGTAATTCGAGGGCCGTCAGTAGCATATTTCTCGAATGTATGAAGATTTGGATATGAATTTCTCTGTAATTTGATGACCATTAGTGGAGTATTTCTCGAACGTAGGAATATTTGGATTTGATCTCCATGAAAGGAGGGTTTGTCTTGTTGATGTATTTGATTATCAAGAAGAGAGGGTTTTGATCTTTATGAATATCCCATGAATTTATTGGGACTTTTCAGATTTTTGATCTCTTTGTGAATATCCCATAAATTTGTGAGATACTGGAGATGCCTCTTTAAAGGGATTTTTGCCTCTTTTATATAGGCGTAATTTAGGGTTTAGGTTGAGTATCCATCAAGCTAGATTTAGGGTAAAGTATCCCCCAAGAACTCTAACCAAAATTGAGCTCTTTTTGTAGAGTCCATAAAATTTCAATGTCTACAAATGCCCCTTGCTTCAAGGTTTGTCGGAGTGTAGACTTGATGAAACTCAAAGACGAGTCTTGAAGTACTACTTCCATCTTTATGATCCTGCGGCTACAAATTTGTAGATCTGATTTATGAGAGAAAAAATAAAGGAAAAATTTGGTCCCATTGGGTGTGCCAATTTTTTTCAAACATAATTTAATTCATTAAAAATAAACTTCAACCATAAATAAAAATATAAAAAAATAACAGTTTTATTGATAAGCGATGGGGGTACAAATTTGTTCCTTCCTTGATTCTTCTCTCTTGATTTTCTCCATAATTTGAGGGCCGTCAGTAGTATATTTCTCGAATGTATGAAGATTTGGATATGAATTTCTCCGTAATTTGAGGGCCGTTAGTGGTATATTTCTTGAACATAGAAACATTTGGATTTGATCTCCATGAAAGTAGGATGTGTCTTCTTGATGTATTTGATTATCAAGAAGAGAGGGTTTTGATCTTTATGAATATCCCATGAATTTATTAGGATTTTTCAGATCTTTGATCTCTTTGTGAATATCCCATGAATTTGTGGGATACTGGAGATGCCTCTTTAAAGGGATATTTTCCCTCTTTATATAGGCATAATTTAGGGTTTAGGTTGAGTAGTCATCAAGTTAGATTTAAGGTAAATTTGCCCCCAAGAATCTAACAAAAATTGAATTTAAGGTAAATTTGCCCCCAAGAATCTAACAAAAATTGAACTCTTTTTGTAGAGTCCACAAAATTTCAATGTCTACAAATGCTCCTGCTTCAAGGCTTGTCGGAGTGTAGACTTGATGAAACTCAAAGACAAGTCTTGAAGTACCATTTCCATCTTTATGATCCTGCGGCTACAGATTTGCATATTTAATTTATGAGAGAAGAGATGAATGACAGATTTGGTCCCACTGGGCGTGCCAATTTGTTTCCAACATAATTTAATTCATAAAAAATAAAATTCAACAATAAATAAGAATATTAAAAAATAACAGTTTTATTGATAAATGATAGAGGTACAAATTTGTTCCTCCTTGATTCTTCTCTGTTGATTTTCTTTGTAATTCAAGGGCCGTCAGTAGCACATTTCTCTAATGTATGAAGATTTGGATATGATTTTCTCCATAATTCGAAGCCATTAGTGATGTATTTCTCGAGCGTAGGGACATTTGGATTTGATCTCCATGAAAGGGGGGTTTTTCTTCTTGATGTATTTGATTTCAAGAAGAGAGGGTTTGATCTTTATGAATATCCCATGAATTTATTGGGATTTTTCAGATTTTTGATCTCTTTGTGAATATCCCGTAAATTTGTGGGATAGTGGAGATGCCTCTTTAAAGGGATATTTTTTCCCTTTATATAGGCTTAATTTAGGGTTTAGGTTGAGTAGCCATCCAGCTAGATTTAGGGTAAAGTAGCCCCCAAGAACTCTAACAAAAATTAAACTCCTTTTGTAGAGTCCACAAAATTTCAATGTCTACAAAGAGATGACGTAAGAGATAGAGATTGAGAGTGAGAAATTGAGAGAGAAAATGGGAGAAGAAAATAGTAGAGAATTATCGGTGATTGGAAAAGGAAAGAGAGGGAGAAGGGGTCAAAAATTTGACCTGTTTGCTTCGATTTATTTTATCATTGAGCTCGTCGGAGCTCTGACAAAGTGAAAACAATGCCCAACCCCCTCAAAATCCAAAATTTCCGACCAGCTGAGCTTGACGGAGCTCCGGTGATATGAAAACATGACCCACCCTCTCCACAATTGAACCTCTATCGGAAATCATAAACGAGTTTTATTGGTCGTCGTGAATTTTGTTGTGATTTTGGTGGAAAACAGTAAAGGTATATCGAGGTTGGTTTTGTTCGATTGGTGAGTTCAAGGTCGAGGTTCATTGATTCTCGAGGCTCCTTTGCTGTTGAAATTGGTTCAAGTTGATTGAATAAAAGAAACCTTGAGGTCCAATTCTGTCTTCTCTCTCTTTAATTTTACGTAATCCTGAATGATTTACGTGTTTGGTATGTGTGAAGCATTTTTGTGTATTGTTTGATGTTGTATTTGGATGTGAAAACTTGATTGGTGAACAACGTATCGAATTAGTTTAATCATGTTGAGATTGGATTGGGGGTCTAATTGAGAAATTGACAAAAGGGTGAATTTGGATTGATTAAGACTTTGGTTTAATTTGGTTTAAGTATGAATATTGTTGAACACGATAGTATCTTGATTAGGTCATTAAATCGATAGGTAAATTCTA
>NW_025844010.1:0-7333 GCF_002878395.1 Capsicum annuum | reverse complement strand
GAGCTAAAGATATTCTAAGAAGATTATTCCCTCCTGTACTTTTTTTTTTGGTTTAATTTTGGCATTTTATTAATTAATAGAAACAAACAATAAAAAGTCTTTACAAAATGGGCCTGCACATTAAACTTAATTCCCAAACTAAAACTTAGACATCAAAAACAAGACAAACCTATTCTAAATCAGTTCAAATCATTGATCCGACCTATCATGTTTATTATGTATGCCCTTAAAGATACTATTTATGTTTCCTAAACTCATCCGCTGCTTGAGCTCCACCTGAAAAATGTTGTCAACTCCACTGAAGAACTTAAGCTTCCTTTTAAAGATGTTCTGGTTCATTAATTCTTTGCCATGGACATCTTGTAGACTAGCTCGTATATCAGCTATCAAAAGTAAGTATTCAATTCCCTTTTCCATTATCTATTCTCCATTTTCAACTTTTTATTAATTTATTTCTTCTTTACCAGCTGTGTTCTCTGGTTGTTGGGATTATCCAAAGTTTTTGGTTCTTAATTAAAGGGTTTGGACCACTAAAAGTGCATGAACATTAAACCTATTTCTGATCCTTCAGACCTATGTTCTCTGTTTTAAGATCTATATGGTGTATTGCTTCCTATAGCCATTGATGGGAGGGAGATAACAAGAAGCTCGGACCCGTATATAGCTGATCTGTGTGTATCTCTTTAGGTGTTTTATTTAAAGATCTGATAAAACCATTCCTTTACATTGCAAGTCCATTTAGCTGGCTATAATAGTATAGGATATATAGCTTTGTACAACTTTTGTGACTGTATTTTTGTACATATTGTTTTTCTCACTTGAAGCTTTAGCCGGAACATCCCTCTAACCCCTTCACTGGTGAAATCTTCATGTAAGGACACTGTAGCTTGTCACTGCTTAAGATTTCCTTTCCTTTTGTCCTTTAGTTGTTGGAAGCTTGTAAATATGAACTCCTTTTTATCAATTGCATGATTTGCAAGATGAACTGCTAATTGGTTACCTTCCCTCAGTATATTTTATACTTGAATATGCTTGTTGCTTGTTAATCTTTATATCTGCTCCATATAATTTTCTAGAAAGCATGGACATGCCCACTCATTATTGATTATATTTTGTACAAATAGTGAGTCTGTTTGAAATATTATTTTATCATAACCTGAATTACTACAATATCGTACTGCTTGTAACATGGCCATGATTTTTGCCTCTATATTAGATGTATCCTCAATTTTTGCTCCTTGGGCATAGATTAGATCTCCCTTAGTATCTCTTAGGCAGAATGCATACGAAATCAATCCAGGGTTGCTTTTAGATACTCCATCAGTGTTCTATTTCAACCAACCATCTTCAGGAAATCTCCATAGTACTCTAGTGATCTTCATTCTAATTGTACTCTGCTCCAATGCTATCTCAATGTTCATCCAGGATATAGGATATTGCTGAGCTGGTCTTCTTACTTTTAGTAACATACCAATGCTCCTATTGACATTGTATATTACTTTGTGCCTTGAAATAACTCTTCTTTCATACTTGATAAAATTCTTTCTTTCAACAATTCCCACATAATTATGCGTGGGACTTCCATAGAATATGCTTTTTCTCTTTTTTTACTCTGCACATTCCACCAAGAAAGTATGGCTTCCCTGACACTTAATCCATTCACAGAAATACCTACAAAATAAGCAAAATAAGACCAAGTCCTTTTAGCACGTGGAGCCTTTAGAAACACGTATGAAATAGTTTTTTGCTCCAAATTAGAGCAACACTACCACCTTGTAGGTCCTTGCATACCCCATCTTCTTATATATTTATCTACTGTAACCTTCCCTTTCCAAATCCTCCACATTAGAAATGCCATTTTGAAAGGTAGTCCTTCTATCCAAATGCATTTAAATACATTATTCTTTGATTCTCTTTGTCTGAAATATTGCCATGCTGACCTTACAGTAAAATCCCCTGTAGATTCCAACTTCCAAATAGGTCTATCTATTTTCATACTTCTGCTTGGTGGCTGTCTTTTGTAAATGACCATATCTTTGACATCTTGATTCACCACCTGATCTAGTAATTGTTTATTCCAGCCAATATCACTTACTAAATCTTTCACTTTCTAAAATCTGGGATCCCATTCTCTACTTTGATCAGATATGGTATACAAATTACCATATCCAATCTAATTATCAAACCATAGTCTAGATTCTCCATCTGTGATCTTCCATAAAATCTGATGTTCAATCAAATCCCTTGCCTGAATTATTTTCTTCCAAACCTGTGATCCATTACCTGTCTTCCACATCACTTCATTAGGGTGATTGTTCCTGTATTACCTATTTTGCATATAAGTGCTCCATATCGACTCTTTGGTCCTAAAGTTCTACCATAGTTTACAAAACAGGTCCATTGACACATGTTGAATCCTTCTAAATCTGAATCCATCTTCATATTCAGGTAGGCATAAAGAATTCCATTTAAGCCAATGCCTACTTTGTCCACCTATATGACTACTCCAAAAAAATTAAACAAACATCTTTTGAATAACAGTTATAACATTTAAAGGGAGATTTATTACTGATAAGCAGTGAATAGGAATGCTCTGTAATACATGCTTAATTAGAACTGCTCTCCCACCATAAGAAAGAATCTTACCTTTCCACCCTTGAAGCTTAGAACTAATTTTATTCATCAAAGATTGGTAAAAGAATTTGTTCTTCCGCATGTGAAATATAGGACAACCCAAATAAATGAAGGGGCATTCCTTCCTAAGAATACCTAGTGCCACCTCTGCTATAAGAATTGTACCTACAGAGACTCCCTTGTGCAAATAGATTGCACTCTTTTATTTATTCACTTTCTACCCTGATACCCTTTCATTTCTTTCCAGAGTGCTTGCCACCATTTTCATAGTACTCAGTTCAGCCATACATAAGATGATTATATCATCTAAAAAAGAAAAATGGTTGAACTTGGGAATCTCCTTGGAAATCCAAACATCTTGAAGTCCTTTTTTAGAATTAAAGATTTTAAAGCTCTGGATATAAGTTTTGATGCTATAATAAAAAGAGTTGGAGACAATGGTTCACCCTGCTTCAGTCCCCTTTGAGACTTACAAAATCCCTTTGGTTGACCATTTATCAAAATAGAATGCCAGTTATTTCTCAGCAATCTTTAAATTATATCAATTATTGTTGCTGAAAATCCTATCCTTCTTAGTACCTTAGTAAGATACAACCAGTCCATCCTATCATAAGCCTTCATTATGTCAAGTTTATTCACTATATTAGTAACCTTTCCTCTTTTCCTAATTTTTGAAACAACTTCTTGAATAATCAGAATGTTTTCAGCAATACTTCTGCCCTGAACAAACCCAGATTGCTCTTCTGATGTAATCTCAGGAAAATACTTATTTAGCCTTTCATGACTAATTCTGTAGAAGACTTTATTTATAAAGTTACTTAAGGAAATTTCTCTTAAATTAGAAAAGGTATTAGTTACTAATTTCTTAGGTAAAAGTACCAAGTTTGTATGAGTTACAAATCTTTGTAGTTTATACCCACAAAAAAAGCAACAACCATTAAATGAACGCTAGACCCAATAATTTCCTAAGAATCTTGAAAAAAAGCACCTGTCATCCCATCTGGACCAGCAGCACTATCCCTATTCAAACCCATTACTGCTTGCTTTACTTCCTATAAATCAGGAATTTTATTCAACTTCATATTTTTCTCCTATGTAATGAGTTGGGGTAGCTCCTCCAACATTGAAAAATCATTATTGCTCTTCTTTCTCAAACTACTTCTGAAAAAAACTAACAGCTACATCTGAAATGTCAACTTTATCTTCCAACCACTGACCCTCTTCATTTTGAATTCTCTTTAATTTCATTCTATTCCTTCTCTCCTTGACCACTGCATGAAAGAATTTGGTATTTCTTTCCCCATCTTTGAAACATTGCAATCCTTCTTTCTGTTTCAAGAATTCACCCTCCCTTTTAAGTTAAATATTCAAATCTGCCTGAGTCTTGAACAAAGCTTTCTTGTTTGTATCTGATGGTGACATCTCAAATTGCTATTCCCTGACTTTAATAATATTGTCTAAAGTAGCAATTTCTTAAAATATATTCCCAAAGCTTTCTCTTCTCCATTTTGCTAATGCTGCTTTAGCCTTCTTTAGTTTATGATGAAACAGTATGAAGGGGCTTCCTTGCATATTAGTGGTCCAATTTTGCCTTACTATTTCCAAACACCCTTCGTCCTTAAGACACATATTTAAGAACCTAAAATCCTTATTAATATTTTTCTATTCCTTCTTAAAATTGATCAGTATAGGAGTGTGATCTAACCCACTTCTAATCAGATGTTCAACCTTAATTACTGGGAAAAGATCCCCCATTTTATCATTACACGATACTCTGTCCAACCTCTTAAAATACAATCCTCATCAGTTCTGCCATTTCACCAGGCGTACTTGCTTTGTTTAAAGCCTACATCTTCAAGGTTGCATATATTCAAACACTGCTTAATATCCTCTATTTCATCAAAAGTAACTGGGAGGCCCCCCAACTTTTCTTCTTCATTATTAATAACATTAAAATTACCTCCTATTAGGTAAAGTTCATTAATATTATTATTCATCTCTTCTAAAAATTCCCATAACTCCACTCTTTCGAATTAGGAATATTTGGCGCAAATTAAAGTTACAAAAACAACAATCCCAGCTTCTTGAATTTGTAACTTCAAAGTTAATTATTGTTCTGTATCTGCTACTGCTAAAAACTAATTATATCATCAAGAAACGCCCAAATTTTAATTGATCCATTAGCTACTACATGCTTCATTCCTAATTTCTTTCTGTAATACTCAAGTATTTGATTATTCTAAAATGGTTCCATCAGTCCAATGAAATACAAATGGTGTCTTTTATTAAGAATTGTCAATCTTGTGAAAGCCTGTTCGGTATTAAATGATCTAATATTCCAAATAAGAGCTTTCATTTGGATTTACTCTTCAGAGAAATCCTAGTTTGCATTAAAGATTATTTCAGACCTTGATCTTTTCTTTTCTTTATCCCTTGCTTCTGCTTCAAATTATCTACCTGCTTTGGTGACAGATTACCTTCGATTGCAACTTTTTTAATAATATCTTCTAGATCCTCCTCATCTAAAATTTTTTTATTCTTTTTAGCATACTCCAATTGATTTTTTCCATGAATGACCAATGGTAAAACATCTTCTACCACAGTTGACTCATCCTTATTTTCCATTGCTGCTAGCTGCATTGTCTCCTCTGTACTCTTATTCTCATTCTATATTTGTTCATATGTTGTTACATGAACTTCTTCTACTTGTTCAGCATTCTCATTTCTATGAGATTCTTCCTTTGTGGATAATATCTCTTGATTCTTTAAGCTTTGTTCATTCAGTTTGTTACTTCCAAAGCTACTAGTGTCCCAATCCTTTATACTTTGCTTTTCTTGCTCTCTTCTTTTTTCCTTTTCAGAAACATCCTCTTGCTGATTTCCATTACTAGTATCCACTGCTATGTCTTCATTTGTTAATTCTTCAAAGGTATTAGCATGTGGACATCAATTTTGTCCTCTTCCTCTACTTCCCATAATATGTGTCCATACTTTTTTTTTGTATTTATTTCTTCTAGTGAGCCACTGTTACTTATATATATGTCTCCTCCTTTGATTACTCAACACCTTACCTTTTTATTTATCTATATTTGTTCCCCTTGTTGACTAAATTGTCTTATCTGCTCCTCTATTTGCTCTGAATGCAATTCAGGATATTTATTCCAGCAAGTATCTTTATCATGTCCTTGTAAACAATACTCGTTACAATACTTGGGTAAATAGTCATATTGAATTTGTACCCATTTAAACCTTATTTCTCCTGTAGCATAATTCTCTTGATTTATTCTAACTCGTTTAGGTAATTTAGCTACCAAATCTTCTTCCACCTTAACTCTTGTACAACTAGGTCTTGTCTTATTCTTTGTTTCCATATCAACTGTTAGAGGTTTTCCAATAGCTGAAGTTATTGAAAAAATCATCTCTTTAACAAAAAAATTAGGAGGTAAATTAGGCATGGAGATCCGTGCCACCCCTATAGTAGTCTCCACGTCTGGCTCAAACCAAGGGTCCTATTTTAATGTTCGCATCCACCAAAATCTATCCATGGCTTTGAGATAATAAGCAGTCATTGATAAAATATTAACATAATCTTCCATCCCCTCTAATATAGTGAGAATATGTCTGGAATCAAGGACCCCAATATTATAATCTCCCTTTATTCCACATTGAACTAGTAGTATTTTCCTCAGTACAGTAATATTCGATTTACCAAAAGAAAATTTACCTATTAGTGCAAATCATAAATTTTCTTGCAGTATTAAATTCTGAATCTCTGATGATTTCCAAGTGATACTTGGTTCACCCTCAATCAATTCAACTGGTTTGTGAGGAACTCTAATCTCATTTGTATTAGTATTCTTGGGTTTCAACACATTAGCATAATTTTTTTTGGTTGGTGAGTAAATCTTAGTCATAGATTTAGCATTTTTTGATGGGTTGGACCCGCCAGAAGTGGTGGCCATATCCGTCTGCTAAAATAGGGTTTAGGGTTTTTATGAATATTATATATATATATATATATATATATATATATATATATATATATATTATTCCCTTCTGCATGGATGTTATAGTTAAAGGATGAAATTTATAATTTATGACAGCTACCTGTGGAGTCTATGTATGAGGCATGGTTTCGACTGAAGAAGAAGCTGAGCAAAGTACCAAATCATAGAATCAAAGGATCTATCTTGTTTGAGATCTTATATAGATCATTGAATGATAGTTCAAGAGCTATGATAGATACTATTTTAGGAGGAGCATTTATGCATCTTCACTAGGATGCTGCACAGAAAAAGCTAGATGATATCACGGTGACCAACTGAGGATGGAATACTTAAGATTCAGAACGTGGTGGTGTTAAATATGATATTGGAGGAAAAAATACTTATGGAGCATTGAATGACATGGTAGCATAAGAGGTTGTACATCTTCATATAGATATTGGGTTTCTTACAAAATAATTTGTGTCAATGAGTTCTTAAAAAGTGAATACAGTTGTGGCACAGGGGTCTACTTCCAAACCATTTGAGATCGAATCTGAAGAATAAGAAAAGTATCTTGATTATAGATTGGTTGATTTCTGAGACCAAGGGCAAGGAAATCAAGGTTGGAGCTAGTATGATAACAAATACAAAGATATGAGTAAAGATAGATATAGTGATTAGCAGCATAAAGATGACTATAAGAAGAAGAGTTA
>NW_025844009.1:0-1049 GCF_002878395.1 Capsicum annuum | reverse complement strand
AACTTCTAGGTGGGAATACTAAACTCTTGCATCATACCACCAGGTCTTTGGTGTTCAACCTTAACCTGTTGGCATGTTGCACACTTAGCTACAAACGCTGCTATATCTTTCTTCATGCCACTCCACCAATAGATTTCCCGCAAGTCTAGATACATCTTGGTGGCACCATGATGAATAGAATATCACGCCCCGTGCGCTTCAGCCATAATTCTCTGTCTCAGATCATCAACATTCGGGACACACAATCTACCCTGTCATCTCAACACACCATCTCCACCTTGGGAGAAAATCTCTACTTTTTGGTCATGACTAACTCCTTCAGTCTGACCAAACTAGTATCTAAGTATTACTTTTCTTTCATTTTTGAAACCAAGGAGGATTCGGAACTACTCTGAACCCCTATACTACCTTCAGTAGAGTCAAACAACCTAACCCCCAATCTAGCCAAACGATGTACATCACGAGCCAAATCTTTCTTACCATCTACCACATGCGAAACACTACCTATGGATACTCTACTTAGGGCATCCGCCACAACATTGACCTTGCCCGGATGGTACAACACACTCATATCATAGTTCTTTAATAATTCTAACCATTATCTTTGCCTAAGATTCAATTCTCTCTGGGTAAACACATACTGCAGACTCTTATGATCAGTGAAAACATCAACATGGACAGTTCGAAGATGATCAGAATGTTCATCCTCACTATGGGAGTACACCAGTATATCATCAATAAACACTATGACAAACATATCCAGATATGGTCTGAACACTCGGTTCATGAGGTCCATGAAAGCTGCTGGGGAATTAGTTAACCCGAAGGACATAACAAGAAACTCCAAATGGCCATAACGAGTTTGGAAAGCGGTTTTCGGGATGTCACACTCCCTAACTTTGAGTTGATGATAGCCGGAATGAAGGTCTATCTTTGAGAAATAACTTGCACCTTGCAATTGGTCAAACAAATCATCTATTCTCGGAAGGGGGTACTTCTTTTTTATGGTGACTTTATTCAGTTGGCGGTAATCAATGCACATATGCAAA
>NW_025844008.1:0-8894 GCF_002878395.1 Capsicum annuum | reverse complement strand
ATACATCTAACTCTCTCAACTAGAGTTCTGTTTATTCTCTCCGCTAAATCATTTAACTGAGGAGTTTTTGAAGGAGTTTTCTGATGTCGAATACCCTGCTTTCTGCATTGTCTATCAAAAGGACTAATATACTCACCACCATTATCTAAACGGATGCATTTCAATTTTTTCCCTGTCTACCTCTCAATCAAGGCCTGAAAATTCTTGAACGCATTAAGTACTTGATCCTTGGACTTCAAAGAAAATATCCAGAATTTACGAGAATGATCATCAATAAAAGTAACAAAGTAAAGTGCGTCACCATGAGACCTTACTTTAAAAGGACCACACAAATCAGAATGTACCAACTCCAGTAAATCAACCTTTCTTGAAGGCGGATGACTCTGAAAAATAACTCTTTTCTATTTACCGGCTAAGCAATGAACACACTTCTTCAACTTTTCTTGTTTCACTCCATAAAGAAAATTTTTATTTGCCAAACTATCAATCCCCTTCTTACTCATATGACTCAACCTTCTATGCCATGACTTTGATGAAGTATCATTCTCCACCAAGTTTATCAAACCTCTAAAAGTAGAGCCCTAAAATACGTACAAGTTAGATAACTTATCACCTCGAGCCACAATCATTGAACCTCTAGTAAGCTTCTACTGGCCAGCACGGTGTTAACATAACCCTCATCATCAAGGTTTCCTACAGAAATCAGATTCAGGAGAACATCTGGAGTGCATAATTGAGAACTTGTTTGGAACTATTGTTACTTTCCAAACAAACAGTACCAATACCAAGTACTTTAACTTCATCATTATTGCCCATTTTCAATATCCTAAAATTACATGGAGTATAAGAAGAAAATAATTCCTTCTTCAGCGTAACATGAGAAGTAGTACTAGAATCCACAAACCAGCTAGACTCATCATGAACAAAATTTATGGCATTCTCACCACAAGCAACAAGAATATCATCATTAGCAACAACGACAACACAATTTTTATTATCACTTCTTTCTTTTGCCGTCTCATATCTTTCTTATTCTTGTAGCAATATTTCATGATATGCCCCTTTTTGTTGCAATAGTCACATGTAACATTCTTGAATTTGGATCTTGACTTGCTTCTACTATTATCTCTATCATTTGGACCTTTGAACTTGTTTCTCTTACTCTCTTCAGCCAAAATATTAGAGTGTGAAGAAGGAGAAGATGAGGCTTGAGATCTTTTTCTTAAATCTTTATTCAGGTTACTACTCTTGACATATTCCATAGTTACAACACCACCGAGAGCAAAATTAGTTAAAAAAACTCGAAGAGTTTTCCAAGAGTCAGGCAGAGTCTTAAGAAGCCAAAGCCCCTGAATTTCTTTATCAAACTTTATACCGGTTATGTACAGCTGGTTTAGGACACCCTAAAAATCATTTATATGACCAAAAATAGGACTGTCCTCTTTATAGCTGATGTTCATCAATTACTTAAGCAGAAACAACTTGTTATTCTCGAGCTTGTCCCACAAACTTCTTGCATGTGTCTCATTCACAATATGATTTCTACCGTTATCTTTAATCCATTGTCTAATAAATCCACAAACCTGTAGGTGCTCAAATTTTCAATCCTCATCTGTCATGGATTGAGGTTTAGTGGATGTAAATGCATGTAAATGTATTTTCTTGACAAAGAGAAGATCTTTTATCTTACCTTTCCAAGTATGATAATTAGTACCATTCAAATATACCATTTCGATAATATTTTCCTCCATCATTCAAATCAACAATCAATAAGAACCAACGCTCTGATTTCACTTTGTTGGGAAAGAGGCAGGGTACTATCAAAATGCCCGATAGGGTAGTGGCGGAAGAGTACCGAAGTAAAAAATTTCTTTTTCAATTTGAACCAAGAGAAGAAAAGAAAATCCAAGCAAAACAAAGAATATGACAACAAATAAATCAATCACACAAATACGATAAGACAAAAATAACAAGACACCAAATTTATGTATAAAATTCTTTGGTGTGAAGAGTAAAAAATTACGGGACCAAGCCTACACTATAATCACCAAGAGTTACAATATTGTGCTTAAAAATGGCCACCAAACAAGTGCCAAATAATGAGCAACAACAAAACAAGATAACACCAAAATTAGAGAATAAAAAGGAGCAAAAACACTAAAAATATAGCTGCTGTTCGGGAATGAAAAACAGGAGCAACATGCCATCAAATTCAACTTCGTCAGTTTCTAATCAAAGATTGAGATGAGAGAAACAAGTTGTCCAAAAATCAGATCAATAGGATAAGAAAGAAAACAAAAATCGCAATTTGTAGTTGACAGCTGTGGTTGGAATTTTTAGACGAAAATCTGCACTCTTTTTCTCTTTTGTTGCTGCTAAAACTCTCTTTGTGGATGTCAAATAAAATCTAAAAAGATCTATATATATGCCCCATAGTAATGGGTCTATGGGCAAAAGTGAGTTTGTCCAAATTGGGCTTTATTTATCCACACAGGAAGGAAAAAAAATCAATGACCCAACACTTTACAAGTACGTAATATCTCTGATAAATTAAGAGGAGGTTACTTGAGATGACATGGTCATTTCCTGCGTCGACCTATATATGCATCGACGGCTTATCTATACATCATTTCATAAATGTAAAATTATATGGTGAATAAAGGTGTTAAGAAGAAACGAGGTAAAGCTAAAATCACATGGAAGAAAATTATTGGGAAGGATCTATCATTTCTTTGAATTTGAATGATCCTACAGGTTGTTCTGTGAATTTTTCTTATTTTAAACTTTTCCATAGTTTTAATATGTGATTCATGACTTGCGACGATAGGTAGTGCCAATTCTGGGTGCCTGAGAGTGATTTATGTCATGATTTGGATTCTTGAGTTTTAACAAAGCTAAGCATAATTACAATCAAGACGACCTTAAATTATGTCTTAATATTTTCAATTGGTTAAGAATGTAATATTTAGTTAATTTACATAATTGATTTGTTTCTATGAGGTTTTGAACAATTTTTGAGAATTTATTAGAAGTTTTGGGTATTTTAGATGATTAGTTTAATTAGTGATTTAATGGGTCAACACCATGTGGCCAATACAAAAATTAATTTTAGTGGGAAGATTTTACCATATTAATAATAGCATCAACAAGTTAGGGATAATATGAGCACGACAATTACCAACATTACAATACTCTTATCGCAGCCATGAAAGAAATTCTCCCAAACTTGCTTCCTTTAGGTAAGTAATTCGATGTAGTGATTAATGGATTTTGCTATATTCTAATGGTTCCAATTATGTTTGGTTATTTATTAATAGATTTGTCCCTTTTAGCCCGAAGAAAACGTGAGGACAAAAGCCTATTTTGTAGAAACTTTGTAGTTTTATTTAGAATTAGGAGAATTATTATTAGTTAATGGGTTAGTTGTCAATATGCCATTTATGGCAGTAGTGATGTGCATTTAGGTATTGGACCTAATAGTGCTATTTTTGACAGTAATCACGTGGTAACAGTAGGTGACCAACATGACCATATTGATGATAGGAGATTAAAGTAGATTGAGAAATTGGGGTTTAAGTGCAAAGTTTGACAATTTAAAGTTACTAATTTGATTGTTTTTTTATCATTTTGAATTGGATTTTCATTCAGGGATATGGTATTGACGTATTAGATATGACATTCTCTAATTAAGTTTGAATGATGATATTGAGATGTGGTTGGTGTAGATAGTTAAGAGTTAGTTCTATGTTTGAAATTCATTGAAATTGAGATTTCACTATGTTTTCGAGTGAAAGAAAAAAAAATATAGCAATATGAGAGTCATTAGATTTGGATATTATGGAGAACATGTATTTGAACGGGTTCTGACCATTCAAAAGTTTTACGAAAAGGTAAGTTTGTAAATTAACTCTTGGGCTTCGAATTGAAGCAAATTGATACTTTTTAGACTTTTTTTTTTCAAAGTTCTTATGTGTTAGTTATATGTAATGAGAGTAATGAAAAATGGAGGTCACGCATAGATCAAGTGACGAGCATCTATGCTGGTATTAGTGTTATTTGAGGGGTTAAAATAAGTCAATTGTACGTTATGAACTATTTTTCCTATTTGCTAGCACGGTGGGCTGAGTTGCTATGGTAAATGAATTGTTGAAAAATGCTAGTTAATGAGAATACTTCCTCTCGATAAGTTGAGTTGATTTTGAAATCGATATCTTATCTGCTTTAAGACTTGAAGCGCTTTGCTTAATTTTATGGTTGATTTGAAATTGGAGTTGCACGTCTGCACATCATACATTGAATTTCATATGAGATCGAGGTGCACGCCTATACAATATATTTATTGAGATCGGAATGCCCGCCAGTACAATATATTTATTGGGGTCAGAGTGTACGCTTGCATAGTACATAATACGACACAAAACAAGGAAACACAAAATCATACCCCAAAACAGTCCACAAATCACGGACCAAATGGGGACCTCTCTCGAATTCGACAAACACAACAAGAATACAAGATATATAGGTTTATTTGACACCAAAACAGCAACAACAACAAGAGATAATCAACAATATGGTAGAAAGAAACAACACTATGATAACAAGAACTAACGGTTACAAGATTACAAGAACAACAAGAACCAATGGTTCACTAGACAACACAAACTAAAACATGAAATGTAAAGATAGGAAGTGAGACATACACTATAATAAGATCCAAGAACCCATAGACATATTCCATCTAAGGACCCCTAGAACTTACAATAGCAACACTACACTCTTACGAAGACACGAGAGGGATTCCACTGCTAAGCACCAACGTTTCCAAGCAATACACATTCAAAAGTGTTTCCACACTTGCCATACCCTAGTTTTCGGCCTAGAGAGCCTTCTCTCAAGTGTTCTTACATCAATATTCAGCAACCAAATAAAATAAACCCTAACATGTTCTATTTATAGACTTATTACAATAATAGACAAAATGACAAAAGTGCCCCTTAGTGTTAAATGAACAAAACGGCTCCCATGAAGTACAATAGAGGGACGACTTTTGAGCCCTTTTCACACTCCAAATCGTACACTCCGTAGGTTTCATTCAACACACTAAAAAACGTCCATCTTCATGATTGTACCCGTATCAGTACATGGACTTTGTGAGTCACCCATGGGTCTTGACCTTGAAGTCATTGTTCGGTAGGTGTGTACACAAATATGTATTGCATTGCACTATAGTCATTCATTTTTAGTTTAAATTGAGTAAGATGTATTTGTTGACTTTGTATTATTTTTTGATTACTTGAATATCTGTTACTTGATTTCATTGTATTGAGAATTTCTTGAACTATGTTATGATATCTGTATGACTACTAGACATGATTATTCAGTTAGATTAGGGTGGCTTTCCTGAATGCAGGTTGTATGATTGTTTAGATGGTTGACGTGATGTTACTCGTCATCACTTTAAATTAGGATTAGTTAACGATACTTGCTAAGTACACGTAGTTTCGTGCTCACCCTTAATTTTCTGCGCCTTATGTGTAGGTACCAATTCGACGATCTCTGGGCACTAATTCCTGTGGTGTCTTCTGTGTGAGCACCTTTGGAGATTCGAGGTAGCTGCTATTGATTTTAGAGACTACTGAAATCTCCGTCATCCTTATCTTTATGCATTTTTCACATTTTAAAATAGTCAAACTTTTTTTTTTTGATTTTTGTAATTAGTGGCTTGCATTAATGATTGTCAGACCTGGGATTACCTACATTTTAACTATGACTAGACAACTCTATTAATGTGTTTTGGAGATCATTCAAATTTTATTCTATTCTTATGTTCTTCCATTTCTATATATTTTGAATGTTATGATTGGGATTATTTTTACTCAGCTATCACGGAGGATTGGATAGGTGTCATCACAGTCCTAATTTTGAGATGTGATAGATGATATTAGAGCTCCATATTCATTGGTCTTATAAATAAAAGCTGAGTTTAGTAAAGTATCGCAGATCAAAATGGAGACGTCCGTTCTTATCGTTGGGAGGCTATGGACTTTAGAAAATATTCATATGTTCTTTTTTATCGCGCAATATTGATCCTTAAACTTAAAATACTAAAATTTTTGTTTGGATTAAAGATATAATTTTTTCGAAACGACCTTTAGACGGATGGGTTGAGTTTTAGATTGCAATAATCATTGTTGTTTGAGACAAAAGAGGTTTAAAAAATAATACCGATGAACTACTTTTCTTTGTAGTTTGATGTTTGGAAATTCGGTCATTCATCTATCGTGAATATGAGTTAATAAAGGCAGTATGTCTTTCATTGTGTTTTTCTCCATTTTAAAATTTGTAAAATCTGTGTTCATGTTCTTATATTAAGATCAATGTTAAAAGGTATGTAATAAGCTATGGGCATTCAGAGAGAAAACCATTTATTTTCTCTGCGTGAAGAGTTTGCAGAGTGTGAATCTTTTATTCCTCTGTTCAATGGGGGACTGTTTTTGTTAATACTCTTCTTAGAATCAGCTCAAGGGCCATCTCATAGTGTGTTGTAACAGGTCGTTGATTACTTCTAATGAAAACATCAATTTGTATATTTGTAATCCAATAGATATTTGGTTCATGTATTGTCCAACTCATCTTCATAGTTGAGGTCTCTTTCATATTACGTGTGATATCAAGCCTTGAGATTAATATTAGAATATTTCATCGAAACTTTGCACAAACTATTTTCTCTAGGCTTTATTGTTCCAGTATTCAAATCTATTTTGCATGATTAATCTTAGTTTGCTTTAACATTCATGTATGTTTTCCTATGAAGAAGAATCTAGCCATGATAAAAGAAATAAGTTTTATCATTTGCTTTTCATAGGAACCCCCTCTGTTTTTTGTTTCTAGAAAGTTAATAATTCTAGGTGGCATATCAAATCTTCAATTTGTTAAAATATTAGGATTCTCTGGTAAACTTTATTCTCTCCTTTCTTTACATGTACACTTTAGAGCAAATAGAATCTTAATTCAAGACTCTCACTAATGGAGTATAAAAAATGAACGTCGATGTTACCTCTCATCCGAGAAAGTTGTCATATTCCGTATTCTTAAGTCACACTTGCTAGCAGTCTAATGTCTCTCTTGTTGGGTTCGAAATAGAGAGGGCGTCATGCGGAAGCTATTAGTTGCAAACTATGAGACGATAAATAAGATGACAACGAAAAACAATACTAAAAACATAATTTTATTATATGATTTGGACAATTGGCCTACACATAAAACCTAATATTAAAAAGCATAAAACTAATGAAGAGAAAATCTCCCCCTAAACGAAACTCTTAAAAGACTACATTGTGATGCTATTGTGTTATGGTATGAGAAGGGGGTCTTCTATTTATAGATGTCCAAAACCTTTCCTCCAAGAAAGTGGTTAGCCAAATATGGAAAAGAATTATATTTTTCTTTCAGGAAAAGTAAAGTATTTATGGTTACTTTTATTTTCCTTACAAGAAAAAGTAAAACTTAAATTTGGTAAGAAAATCGGGGCAAAAATCCTAATAAATCTCCCCTTTTTGGCTTGATTTTCTGGCAAAATATTCTTGATCCTTCTTCTTCACACGCTCTTCATATATCAATGATCTTCATATACCACTGCTGCTTACCATTAGTAAAATTTGATATGGGTTAAAAGTTGGAGTCCTATGCATTAAAAATAAAAGCACGGGTTGATAAGATTAAAAGTAGAGTCTTGTGCATTGAAAGTGAACAGAGGTTAAGAGTGAAGCTCATGCGTTAAAAATAAATGCACGAGTTGAAAGGAGCCCAAGCGTTAAAGCAAGTATGGGTTGAAAATTGAAGCCCATAAATATGAGTTGAAAATTGATTTTGGTTTTAAAGATGGATTAGCAGTAGGATTGTTGAACATTTGTTTGAAATTTTTCTCCACATATGACTTTTTTTAGGCATATATCTTCATTATCATCCAAATTGTTGTAGCTTGATTTTGAAACCGCTTTGAACCTATTTAATCTCGTCTCGCCAGACCATTAGAGCATTGAACCGTAAGCTCTGATACCACTTGTTGGGTTCGAAATCGAGAGGGCGTCATGCGGAAGCTATTAGTTGCAAACTATGAGACGATAAATAAGATGACAACGAAAAACAATACTAAAAACATAATTTTATTATATGATTTGGCCAATCGGCCTACATATAAAACCTAATATTAAAAATAATATTAAAAAGCATAAAACTAATGAAGAGAAAATCTACCCCTAAATGAAACTCTTAAAAGACTACATTGTGGATGCTATTGTGTTATGGTATGAGAAGGGGTCTTCTATTTATAGATGTCCAAAACCTTTCCTTCAAGAAAGAGGTTAGCCAAATATGAAAAAAAATTATATTTTTCTTTCAGGAAAAGTAAAAGTATTTATGGTTACTTTTATTTTTCCTTACAAGAAAAAGTAAAACTTAAATTTGGTAAGTCAGAACAAAAATCCTAACACTTCCCTTCCTCCAAGCTTTATTTCTTTGCATACATATGATATTATATTTTGTTCCTTTATATTTTTTGCACATTATTGCTTGAAATTTGTGTCTTGATTGCTTGTGTTTGAACTAGTATAAACTTAAACTTAAATTTAACAAAGTCAATGCATTAATTTATTGACACATGGTATTCTGGACTAGATATATCAAACTCCATCTAAATTTTTTTATATAAAAAAATTATTTTTCTATAAATAATATTTAATATATTTTTTAAAATTTATAATTTATTATTACTAAAAAAAAAATGAGGCCTTCAAATTTTAGGGGCCATAGGTGGCCGCTTTTTTTCCCAAAGGGTTGAGCCGCTCGTGAATCTTTCAAGTTCTTTGTAGTACAAAATGCAGATTTTAAGTATT
>NW_025844007.1:0-1034 GCF_002878395.1 Capsicum annuum | reverse complement strand
TGCACTTTGTGTGGTTATATATAACAACATTAATATGTAAGTACTTTACAAATAAAGTACTTTGTGAATTTACTTGAGATAATTTTTTTTTTTTTTTATGTATATACATACATTTGAATTATATTTTATTTTATTTCATTTATTTATTTGGTAATGATTGATCCGGGTGTCTATCAGAAATAACCTCTCTACTTCTTCAGAGGTAGCGGTATAGAATGCGTACATCTTTGATACAAGATCTACAAGGAACACACAAACAACACCAAAATCAGTCCACAAGTTGAAAGAACCGTGGACCCTTTTGATGACCACTCTCAGATTCAACAAAATCACAATGTATTGTGGTGTTTAACACCTAAAAACAGCCTCAACAATCTATGTTAACATCATCAAGATAAAGAACAACACACGGGTTACAAGAGAAACAATATACCACACGGCTACAAGATTACAACAAAGGAAATGATAGAGAGTGTGACATACACTACTACAAAGACCAAGAACCTAAGTTTATTCAAGCACACAGACCCTTGATAAAGATAGTAGAAACACCTACACTAAGAGGTGGACACAAGAGAGGACCTCAATCCGTCTAGCACCCAACGATCCAAGCAAACAAACAACAAAAGTGATTCCACACCTAAGTTGTTTCCTAGTTTCAGCTAAGTCTTTATGGAAGAGAGAACTTGTGTTTTTCAAGTGTGTTATACAATCTTCAATATAAAAAAATCTAAGTAAAGTAACCCTAAAATGTTTCTTATATAGTGTATTACAAATAGAAGGCAGAAAGCCCAAAATACCCCTTAGAGATTAGGTGCCCCTCTAGTGTGAATTAGTGGCTGTTTTGATATGTTTTAAGCCCTTAATTCCACTTCTCTTGCACACACATGGACGAATTCAATACACATCCTCATAAGTTCATCTATGTGATCGCACTTGTATCAATCTTACCCTCCCCAGACCCCACTCTTGTGGGAATACACTGGGTATGTTATTGTTGTTGTTGATGATAATAATAGTGTCTGGACTAATTT
>NW_025844006.1:0-18436 GCF_002878395.1 Capsicum annuum | reverse complement strand
ATTTCATACATATACATATATATGTAAATCAATTTAGGGGAAAAGACCACAAGGCCAAAGCAATAGTAGCATTGAAACTTCCGAAATGCATAACCAATAATATAGTTTTCAAAACCCCCATAAAATACATGCATCAAAACCTTTAAATCATTCTTTATTAATTTCAAGCCCATGTAGTTTTTAGGATAAACCCTATGTACCTCTATTTCGGAGAATAATGAATGATTCTTTAATCTTATGGATTGGGGATTCCAAATCTCTAATTATCTTCAAAAACCCATGGTTGAATCTTGAATTATTTGGGATTCTTGTTTGAAACCCTAGAGAGCGTTCTTGATGAATTTTGTTGAACGTGTGTGGATTTAGGTGTATTTGGGACTAAATTTCGTATTTGTATGGGTTTGGGGCCATGGGAAATGTCTAGTTTGACCTTGGAATTTAAAATCCGAGACTAGAACACCATAAGAGGATTCACCATGATGCATTGGAAATCATGGTGAGCTACTGGAATTGGCAATTGTCGATTTAAGGCTCATCGTGATGCGGTGATCGTCAATCGAGAATGCTGACACTAAAAATGCTCTAACTTCTTGACAGAGTGTCTATTTTAGGCGAATTTAGTATCGATAGAAAGATAATTCAAAGATATTTTATTTGATATATAGTATGCCACCTAGTTCATTATATACAAGGAGTTATGGTCGATTGAAGTTGCATCAAGTTTTTATGCTCACTAAAATTCGAACAGTAGGAAAGCTTTCAACTTGACCTTGAGTTAGGGGACCTTTATGATCTCAATTCATGCTCAAATAGGTTACCACACTGTATACTTGATTAACATGTAAAATTTTCATAGGATTTATAGGTTTTGGATCATCTACGCATAGAAATGATAGTTTTCATTCTAGCCCAAAACACGGAGCGTTACAATATCTTCCTCTTGGGATCATTCATCCTCGAATGATGGGTAGGAACGTTGAAGCTTAAAGCTATGGAATAATACAAACCTGATGTATCTTATAAGAAAGGATATAAATGATCTAAATCATTTAAACTTCTATCATGAAACTGAATTCCGAGTTGACTTGACTTCACTTACTTCAAGGAGCTGATTCATAATGAGAGTTTAAGATTCCCTTGAAGTGTTCATGATCAAATGATACATATTGAATTGAGAATTGATAACTTATGCATGTACAAATCATGAGGCAACATGTCTTAGATCGCACCAGGTTACTACCCTGCCTAAGCTAAAATACTTGGAAATATTTAAAATTATGCTCTACACTCTTATGAACCGAGTCATGACTAAGTAGATGAATATAAAACATAATGCTTTGACTGAACTGAATTCACAATTTACATGGATGAAATAGATTATCTCTTAGAATGGTCATACTCTTGAGACTTTGGATAGTAGGACTGGGTAAAACAGTGGAAAACCACAGTAACTTGTCTATCTGACTATTAAAATGAATTACTGGCTATACAGACTAAATTATGCTGGACCCTCATACTTAACAGGTGTATCTCATTCAACACTCTTTCTAAAGAAGTCATAGTAGCGTTAGGGAGCAAAGAATCTTGGGAACTAGATACACAAGACATCCAACTAAGGAATCACAACAATGACACTACTCTATAGCATGGAATATAAATATATAACTTATAAAGTAGGGTAGAATTACCAGGCCTTAGGCAATGCAACTTCTTACTTTCAAACTCCGCACATTTCTCGAATATCCATTAACTATACTATTCCTCTCAAGTATTATGCTCCTTTGATTCAACTTATAATTCTCATATGGGCATTGCTAAACCTTTCTACTAATGTCTAAAGTAGCTTAAATCCTTTCACCATGATCAATAATAATTCTAAATCACAAAATACAACATGCCATACCACGATACTAGTCTAAACCATATGATTCAACCTTCTATATCTTTTTAAAGATTACACTCTAAGCATAATGTGCTTTACCACCTCAATGACCAACTCTGAACTCTCACTATGGGTTCACTAGCGCATATAGCGTTCCTTCACTTAAATCCCAACATATCATTCAAGCCTACCTTAATAACCACATATGAACTCTAAGGAAAATACCCATAAGGACATACTTCATGTATTCTCTAATCCACTATCAATATTACTCCCACGCTCTACCCCAAGAATATACACACACAAATCTCCACTAACCATCACATAGATCAAAGACTTGGCTCCCAGATCATACTTCACACTTATGGCCTTATCTAAAACAAGCATACTATGATCTTCTATTAACTAGAAGTATTTAATTATTACCACTATCATCACATAAGGAGGAGTCACTAAAGGTTAGAACATAAGACCTTGAAGCATGGGAGGATATTATACAAGACTTGACACTTAACTGAGGCCGAAGAAATAGCAAATCAATATCAGGGATTCATCAAAGTGATCTGAACTGGGGCATACATGACTATAAGATGAATCTCGTCAATCACAAAGAGTATAGCATGAATTTTGGGAACTGAGAACACTATAAAGCATGAGTACATGAGTCATGAGTTGTATGACCTCAATTTGAAGTTCATAACATATGGAATGTGATTCCGACTACTGAATAAACTAGAACTCCTCATTTTAGAATTGGAAGAGCACGTGATTCTCTCTTATATACATGAACAAGAACTATGATTGTGGAAATAGAACGTAAGGCATGAGTAAGTATTGGGATAACTGAAAAATACTGAGGTAAGAATGGGTTGAGCCTCACCCTCACTTCCTGATGTTCTATATCATACTGACATCACTACTAGAATCTGAGAGCCTGTCTTGGTCACTTGTTTTATGATCTCCCCCTTAGCTTTAAGCCATCATCTTAAGTTTGAGATATCCCTTACTATACTCTAAACTGAACTACACTCACTGCACTCTGGGGTCTGGAATACAACAATACCTGCAATTAATAGAACTTAACCTGAATGGCTACACCTGGAAAGGGAAAACCCATTGCTAACCCTACCTTCTGAAACACAATATATCTTTATATAGCCCCCAATAGTCGATCACATAATACTTAAACACTACTAACTCCGAATCCTCGTGAGTATTCCTAAATTCGGAGTGCACACCTTATAGCCCTTCAACTCTTATTTCTTTTGGTTCAACCTTCAAAATACAAACTTAGATTATAACACTTAACATAGATATCACCAAGCCTTTGATGAATCATACTACTAGTCTTTCTCCACCTAGCAACTCAATGGTACTACTATGTCTACTAGCCATATACAATATGTAATAGTCTTAGAAAATGTCGTAACTCTATATCACCTTGGGCATACTTCTACCTCATACATACAACATCATACTTTGTTATGAATTAAATAAACTTAATCTGTTACGTACACTATTCAAGACTATTAGATTACTTCCATAAAACTGGTATCATTACCCAAGCAATCATCAAAACTACCTTAATGGCATCAATTGTTCAAACTTAAATTCTAGTGCTAAGCATAATTATAGCCCAACCTGACACACAATTCTAACAAAATATTCATCATTAATCTTAAGCCGCTATTCTTACATCCACATCCTGCATTAAATTCAAGCCAACAGTCTAGCATCAATCATCTACCATAAATGAGGAAGGCAACATGACATACTAGTCCATCAAATTGGTACATTATACCCAAATACCTCAAAAATCTACTACATACCTTCTCACAAGTAGTACTAATTTACTACTACCCATGGAAAGAAGGTCAAGGGGGGTAAAGTCACGTAATAGACATGGTCAACCTTAATCTTATATTATAACCTGATACAATCTTATCTACTTATCCGAATTTCATAAATCACACTTATTTGCCCAAGCGTGCATTTATACTACTTTTAAATTCCACAAACAACCATGAGTCTATAATTATTACTTACTGGCTCACCTAGCCATTTTCATACTTTAAGCAGACAACAATACACCTTAACTAAGAACTTCTTCTCTACCTTCTACTAAACCAACACACAAGGATGTATCACTTTAACACCAACTCAATCTCATGCAAAAAGGTTTGGCTATATATATACTCAATATATCGCCCTTTCTACTTTTCTTACCATTATGCCCCTAAACCCCCAGTTCCAACCAACATAAGAATCAACAAGATGGATAACAAGTTGCTAGTGAATCAAAATAGATCCCACACGGCTCCACTAGACTTTGATTTTTCAACAACACAATGATAACAAGGTTACAAGAGATAAAAACTTGACTCGTAATAATCAATGATCTAAGAATACATATCTTACTCTGTATGTGTAAAAATCTGAGTCAAACACTCCCCCCACAAACTACCATACAATCCATACATGTTACTAGCTACCACATTAGTCTATTACTATAAAGAGGTAAATCATCCTCAAACATCAGTTATTCAACTAAACATATTTATCTACACAAAAGCCATCCTCACTCTGATTTCTAACCTTGTGACTTCATATCACCAACTTCTTGGTCTAATCTCACTACCAATAGGTCATGACACCGATACTTTAGCTTATACTACTACTCAGGTGGAAATACAGTTCCAACATTCTGCCATGCCTCATTCCATCATAAGCATGAACTTTGTAACATAAAAAATTTGAAAGGGACTGAATACACTTAATACAGCAGGCTCAAAAGTACGATTTCATTAGAATCAAAGTTCACACAAAAATTAATACACTCTGAAGCGCTAACGGACTCTTCTCCAGTTCTTGCACAATCTAAAAATCTTGTATGGCTTAATCAAAAGGGCTATACCATTTAAATTCAAGATTTCTACACCTGAATCACTTCAACAAGGAGACATATCTGAACACATCAAAGTAAGAAAAGAATTGAGATGACTTTACTTTCGTATGGGGAAACCATAGTATGAATTAAAGTATGGAAAAGGAACATTCTGGCTCAATAGAATAAACTAGACCATGAAGAAAGGGAAACATTCCTAAACGCCTAGTAGCCTCCTACTTATAAGTGTGGTGCGCTACACACCCATAAATAAGACTCTACCCGATGCGATTTCATAGATACCCTGGGACATAAACCGTGTTCTGATACCGAGTTTGTTATGATCCAAACTAAGGCCTGGCCATGACGGACATCCCAAACCATGAAGGCCCAGAACACCCTTCTCTATCTATTAATCATGCACAACATTCATATAATAAAAGAAGATACAGAAACATAATCTTTTACAGAACCATGGTCAATTCTGAATTCAACATAAGTATGAAAACTGTAAAGCAACTACATCTAAATATAATCTGACTCAGTCTGTGAAATCTCTACTACATAAAAATCTAACAACTTCCTGAAACTAGGATAAGGCCCCCAGTAGACCAAAACTAAAATAAGTGACATAATCTAAAATAATAAGCCTTCTAGAATAGAGAAGGCTCACCACTGTACAATCTGATTAGCTGTCTGAATTATCTACTGCTTATCTGGACCTCTAGACTGAGTCTCAAAACTTGAGAGATAGGGGGGGTCAATATAAATATACTGGTACGTAAAGCATATCTAAAATAATTATTTATTATTAAACATATATGAGAGAAATTTAAAATAGTTCATAAGTATATCAAATAGTAAGAATTTACATGGGCATTTTAAAGACTCTGTCAAAATCATCACAACTCTGAGAAATCTGTGTTACTTCTGCGCTAGGTAGTATACCCTACAACTATGAAAAATTCCATGGGCTATATGAAAACTACCATTAACTCGACAGTGAAGTCCCCAACCCAAGTGTGCCGCAAGGGTCGGAGTCTCTAAATCTACTACGCCACACGGCCATCACCAGCATACAATAATAATCTACCCATATCGACAAATATGATTTCAGGCTAATAGTTGGTTAAACTCATGTCTTAGTTGGGTAACCACCTAACACCCTTTAAGCCCCTTTTTAAAACTCTATCAAAATATGCAGTCTTTGAAAACATACTCTAAAAACATGCTCTATAAATATACTCTGAAAAACATAATCTGTTATGGCTATATATATGGTATCGTCATACCATTGACTTGCAAGTCACACCTCTGAGCCATTATTAGTCTATCGTACATCTCTATTTTCAAAACACAAGTTTTGGGACCACCATTTCAATAATTCAATTCAAAGAAACTCTTTCTCCAACCTCATGTAAACACATATAAGAAACTCATTTTTATCAAGCATTTCAATAGTACAATTTAAGGTAGTCATGTCAAAGTTCTCAATTCACATGCAATTCTTTCTCTTAAATATAAGAATATATTTACATCAAGAAACACCCTCTCAACTATTTCAAATCATGCTCAAATGCTATAATATTGCAAAAACATCTTTCAAATCACAAAACCATAATATTTAATTTAATACAAGAGAGGGAGTTCATAATTTATGCTCTCAATAATCTTAAATCTCAATTTCATACATATACATATATATGTAAATCAATTTAGGGGAAAAGACTACAAGGCCAAAGCAATAGTAGCATTGAAACTTTTGAAATGCATAACCAATAATATAGTTTTCAAAAACCCTATAAAATACATACATCAAAACCTTTAAATCATGCTTTAACAGTTTCAAGCCCATGTAGTTTTTAATAGTTCTATTTCAGAGAATAATGAATGATTCTTAAAGCTTACGGATTGGGGATTCCAAATCACTAATTATCATTAAAAACTCACGGTTGAATCTTGAATTATTTAGGATGCTTGTTTGAAACCCTAGAGAGCTTTCTTGATGAATTTTGGTGAAAGTGTATGTATTTAGGTGTATTTGGGATTAAATCTCGTGTTTGGATGGGTTTGGGGCCATGGGAAATGTCTAGTTTGACCTTGGAATTTAAAATCTAGGACTATAATACCATAAAAGGCTTCACCATGATGTCCTGGAAATTGCGGTGAGCTACTGGAATTGACAATTGTCCATTTAAGGCTCATCGCGATGCGGTGGCCAGTCAATCGAGAATGTTGACACTAAATATGCACTAACTTCTTCAACGAGTGTCTATTTTAGAAGAATTTGGTATCGATGGAAAACTAATTTAAAGATATTTCATTTGATATATAGTAGGTCACCCAGTTCATTATATACAAGGAGCAATGGTCTATTGAGTTGCCTCAAGTTTTCATGCTCACTAAAACTCGAATGATAGGGAAGCTTTCAACTTGACCTTAATTTAGGGGACCTTTATGATCTCAATTCATGCTCAAATAGGTTACCACACTACATACTTGATTAACATAAAAAATTTGCATAGAATTTATGATTTTTGGATCATCTACGCATAGAAATAATGATTTTCATTCTATCCCAAAACACAGGGCATTACAGGGTATGATTGTAGGTATTAGTTAAATAAAATGAAGTATTTTGGGTTGAATTCTCAATATTGTTGGCTAGTATAGTATGTGGCATGCTATTTTGGTGGTACATGATTGATGCTAGACTATAGGTTTCAACTTGAGATGTAAAGTATAGTGGTAAAAGTAGTGGCTTAAGATTAATTATGTATGTTTTATTAGAATTAATTAGCAGGATTGATATGATGTGTGAAATGGCCTAGGTTGATAATTTATGAAAAGTCTAAGTGGTAATAGTGAATTATATGTGTACATAAGAACTAGTGTTAAAACGATGTATTATGGTTAAATCATTAAGCGGATAAGAATGTGAGTATATAGGAATAAGTTGAACCCCAGGTAGCAGGTTGTTAGATAAAGTTTTATGTGTATAAGTGTTTTGTGTACCTAGATTTAGTTCTTGAATCTTGTAGTATGGAGAAGTCTGGGAAGTTATTGTATGGCGTTTTTTTTAGAGTTGAATTGAGGAGATATAGGTAGGCAATAAGCATCTTTGGTATAGTTTTATAGATTTTGTTAAGTTGTAGGTGATATGATTAGAGGTGTAATGATAGTATTCTAAGGAATTAAAGATGGAGTGCTAAGTGTTTAGAATGTAGGTGTCTATGCCCATCAAAATGTTATTCGTAAGTTGATGACTTTGTGAGTTAGAAGAAATTATGATTAGTATTCCTGAAAGGGGATGTCCTAGAAAGAATTTAGTGTCTTTGTATTAGAGATTAATGAGTGGAGTTTGTGTTCATGTATATACTGATACCCCCTTTTGTGATAAGGAGAGTGGATGCATGCACTCATGAGAGTAGGAGTTATAGAGTGATGGCTATAGAGGCTAGCAAAAGTTAAGAGTACATTTTTGGAAAGCGAGGCCTTCAGAGTATAGTTCATCAGGGAGAGTTTAGAGTTTGAGTTTATGGGAATATCTCTGTTGTGTTGAGAGTTGTGTCTATAAATTTTGATGTGAGATTATGTCCATAAGTCTAGGAGTCTAAAATTGATATAAGAGGAGATGTGGATTAAAGCAGTTTCTAAATTTTCTTATGGTGTCAAGTTTCAAGTAACAATCATGATAAATCAATTCCTATTCAAGCAAGATCCTCCTACTTCGATTTAAATGGACATCTACCAATCTCTTATGTATTCATATCTTACCTATGCCGAAGGTTTGAGCTCTCTAAGTAACTCATGTCATGTTTTGACCTCCAAACTAGAAGAAATAATGTCCCTCAAAGATCCAATATGCAATGTATTTAATCTCTATGTTATGTTTCTCATGTTCCATAAAAGTCCATGTCTCACATAGTTCTTGATTAGAAGAAACTATGTTTTCCATACGTTGCCAATTCATTTTATGCCGGGATTAGTCAAATTGATAAATTTTATGCTAACTCATGGAAAAAGTTCAGTTCTTTAAATGAGGATCAATTGCTTCAAGTAAAAATCCTTGTCTTAATTGTTAACTACATAAATTTAGGCTTTATGCTATATACCTCATGATATATGCGTCCATATTTCTCATTCAGATTTGTCCTAAGGAAACCATGTTGTGTTGTGTTCATGCCGAATGACTTTTTACTTATGATCTATACACTTGATATATGAAGCATTACGTGTCTATTCTATCGTATCTTCACCTCATGTCTCTCCTTGAGTAGTACAATAGGTATAAGTCATGATCTGACAAGTGTTACGTCCATTCATGATGTTTATGGTCGGGTCCCTCAATGACCCTCCGTATGTTAGTATAATGATTGTTGTGGAAGCATGGTGGTGTTTTAGGTAGGGGATTAGATGATCTTGAATGTAAAAGTTTTTATGTGATTTCTTTAGCAAAAATTATAGAAAAGAGGGGGGAGAAGAAGGAGATGAACTTTTGTTATTTGAAATAGTTAGGAATGAGATCTGTGGCAAAAGTTTATGTGTGAGTGAATGGAATTAGTTGGTTTTAGTGGGGAGATCCATGAAGTGGGTGTAGTAATGATAGGCATGAATTCTCTAAACAAGACCGTCAAGCCAGTGACAAATCATGCAACTCTTTAAAATCATAATTTGGTAGTCCAAACACTTTGTTTTGAATGGAAGAATTATAACAGGATACTATATGGCTTAGACATATGACTTGCAAGTCTTAGTATGATGATACCAAAATCAGACAATGCCATAATAGACTTAGAAGAGAATAGAAGTCAGATTTCAGTTAGATTTTCAGAATTTGAGTTTTGAAAAATGCATGTACAGAAAAGGTTAAAAATGGTCTTAAGAGATGTTAGGTAGTTACGTAAAGAAGGCGCGAGTGCAAAAAACTCATTATCTTAAGACCATTTTTAACCTTTTCTATACATACTTTCCATTACACTATATTGTCTTAAAATATAGGTTTTGATGTTCAGCCTCAAAATTGTACATAATAAAATCTCCTACTACATCAGGAGTAGTACTCTGGTGATTCTTCATCATTTGAGGACTAGTTATCAGTATTTTTCATTTATGACCCTTTCAGTTGTAGATAGTAGAGTTAGTTGGGGACTTGTCCAAACAACTCATCTTAGTAGGGGCTTTCAGACATACAATTAGAAGTTAAGCTTTGGGGTTTTAAACTCAGATATTGTTGTTGGTTTTGATTATTTTTTCATCATTTAGTTTAGCTTCTGTATAATATTTTTACTGGTTATTTTAGTATTTTCAATGTTATTCCAAGCCATGGGTTAGCTCAGGGTCACTTGAGACTCTAAGCACTGTCTTATAACTAGGGGATAGTCTCGGTTCATGACAGATTCTACCCATATGGTGAATATAAAATATATTCTTAACAAATCTCTAATAAGAAGTCTAGGGATCAAAATATGCTTCAAAATTTCTAATTCTAATTTTGGGGAAATATTGAAATCTTCCAAGGGTTGTTATTCGTGATTCTAAAGATATTATCTCAATAATAGGCCCACAAGATCTTGACCTTCATGATCACAAACATAATTTATGCAATCTTGATGCACTCACTATTCTTTAGCCCTACATAATCATGGACCATCCAATATGATTGCTATGAATTGAGCCTCCATCAACTTATCACGACCATGAGACTCCACCTTATAATTGCAAAGGGTAATGTCTAGCACCAGATATTAAAGAAATCTATTTCCCTCTAAAGTCTCTTTTAGTGAGCAAAATTCATCTGAACCCCTCATGATGCTAACTTAATATGGAAATCACTCCTAAAATGACCTAGGAACTTTTTGGATACTCACACAAATCTGAGATTATCTAAATATATGTTTGACCGTGGTTAACTTTCAATCCTTAATTTATCTAGCATGCAACTTAAGCATCTAAAAACCTTATGAGCCTCGACCCGACACTTGTCCAAATCATCAACCTAAGTCTAAATTATTATTCGGATCCCTAGGAACATTGAAACCCCAAATTCGAGTTTATTTATTTCAATTTTAACTTTGGTAAACCATTAAGTTTTTTTATTTTCTTTGCTAGACATATTTGGTTACCTTAGAAGTTATAGGTTGCAAAATATTACCTATAACACTTGGAATTATGTTAAACTTTATGAGACCAAATCACGACAAGCCTCTAGGTAGAGTAAAACCAACAATAATAGGAAACCTTGACCTAAAAGGGCATGGTGTGACTCATGCATAATACTTTTCATATAAGGGTAAACCATATGAAGACCCACATAAGCACCTATAAGATCGCCAAATTGAGTGAGAACTTTCACTACTAGAATGTGAGCAACGACTATCTCAAGTTGACATCATTCTAACTTTTACTTTCTGGAGAAGCCAAATTGTGGTTGCAAAATGAGATCGTATGTTTTATCACTCTAGGATATATTGTCTAAAAAGTTTCTCAACTAAATCTTTGCATCCAAAAGGACAAAGAAATGCAGAGGTAGAATTTATAATTTTGTTTAAAAAGATTATGAATCTCTACCACAAGCTTGGGAGAGATACAAGGGACATACATCTATGAGGTTGTTCGTATCACGAACAGCTAAAGGAGATTATTGCGTATAACTTCATTGAGGGAGTGAGGCTAGAATCAAAAAATATTGTTATATGACATATCTTAAAGGAAAATTTTACCCAAGAGATATGATAAAATTGAAGCATTGCAAAATTTAATGTCTGTAGAGCACAGAGATCGTCTAAAACCCAGATGAGAATTCACTTTCTTCACCTAGAAAACACCAAAAAATCTTGAGTTAGATAATGTTTCAACTATCAGAGTTGATATTGGTTAGCTTTACATATTAGTGAAGCAATGTATGATATCTCAAAGTGTGAGCTAGGTTCAATAAGTACAACATATTCAACAGAATGTTCTATCATGTGAGAAGTGTTGAGAGAACCATACTTAATTGGGATGTCCATTAAATTTTGACTTCATTTTCAATATAGTGTAGAAAAATCATGGCCAAGCCTATAAGGGAACAATTGTTATGATCCAATTACAAAAACCATCTAAACTTCTCTTAGGTGGAAACCAGTACACTAGAGAGAGTGATGTACATTGTAAGCTCCACATGTAAGTAATTCCTTAGAGGATATGTTGAAGTAGTTTATGGGACAACACACTCAGACTGTGGCTGAAATACAAAAGTCCATACATGAAGTTGAGCGTTAAGTAGGTTAAGTAGCTTCGTTAAAACATGCAAGACCTATTGGTGCATGACCAAATAATACACATAATAATCCAAAATAGGTAATGACAATCATATTAAAGAATAAAAGAGAATTAGTTGAATCTCCTCTTAAACATAAAATTAAAGAGGCAAGTGTAGAGTTACCTTAAGTAAAGATGGCAAAGAGAAGGAAAGCTTTTTGAGATTGGAAGTTTCCACCTCCCTTCCTACAGAGATTGATTCCTACACCACCTCTAAAACCAATACCTGAGCTAATGTTAGAGGTTGCACTAAAAGAGGTACAAAAAAATATTGGTTAATAGATTTAGATTTCGATAAAGAAACCTCTACCACCAGTCCCTCAAAGGTTTTAAAACAACAAAGATGATTCTAATTTTAAGAATTTTTGTGAATCTTTTAGAATCTTTACATAAAAATCCTATTGATTGATGATTTTGAGGGATGTACCGAATATGCTAAGTGTAATACCTCAAAATTCAAACTCATGATTATTTAGTAGTTTAAGATAAAATCTCAAATTTTCAGGCTTACATAAGAGGAACTATGACTCATAATTCATGTCCACAAGTCGTGCTTCCAACCTTGGAGATGGTCTTGAAAACCTTAAGTGTTCTAAGTTAACATGAAGAAAACCACAAATCATGATTTATCAGTCCATAGTCAGTGGGATCAAATATGGTATCACACATGCAAGAATTTTTTTTAGAACTCCACATAAGGTTCACAAGTCGTGAAACCAAGTCCATGATCCATAGAATCTAACCATGAATCAAATTTTAAAAATCTTATGAATTTCCTCCGGAAAGCTACTTGTTACAGATGATTTATGGAAGCCATTCAATGGCCCATGAAATCAATTGTGGTTATAGTATAGAATTTTAGCAAAATATTTTAGACATCTACGGATCAAACCACGAATCATAGAACTAATCCATGATTTGTGGAAAAACTCATGGAATAAAATTCTAAAAATTTTGAAAACATTTTAAATAGGATATTTTTGACTTTTTTCTATATTATTATCCTATCCCATGATGTTATAACCTTCAAAAGGTATAAATATCATATTATTAAGTCAATTATCCTTTTTTTTCTCTCCAATAAAGTTAAGATCAAGTTCTTTAAGCAATCAAGCATCTGGGATTCTTTATCTGGCCAAGTTAAGTCCTCTCTTGTCAAATTTGTTATCTTCAACATGTATACAAGAATTTAGTAATGCATTTGTTTTATCTTCATGCCAAAGTATTTTTTGAATTTATCATGAATTATGTTTAAAGCTGGGCTTCTATGCCTACACCATTAAAATTTAATTTATAAATTAGCCTAATATCTATGAATATTATGCAAATTCCTAATTTATGTCTTGAAATTCATGATTTTAAGATTATTTGCGAATGATGAACCCTATGTTGAAAAGATATATGTTTCAGATGCAAAATTTTAGCACATTATTGATAATATGAGATTGAGCTTAGGCTCACTACACTATAGTTTTATAGACATGTTGACCAAGACTCAAAATATGATTTCAAGCTATGTTAGATGACCTAATATATGAATTAGTATATTTTGGAAAGATTTTTTAGCACCAAGTAGATATGAGTTAAGATAGAACATCCTTCATAATTATTTTTCCACCATAGGTTTTTAGCCCAAGAGGCTCAGTTCGGATCTGCATGTTTACAATTCTATACTCTGGCAGGTTGGGACAGTTTTTCCAGTCTGGGTAAGACGCCAGACATTATGAGATCACATGGTATTTTTTAGTTATAAAAAATCTCCCATATGTATAAACTTTATGATGTTACTATCTATATAATCATGAAATGCTTTTTTCATAGACTACATCTATCATAATTTTTCTTAGATGTTTAGCTAGTTGAGATAATTTAAATGATTTTTCCATAAATCATATTTTAATTCACTCTCTTGTTTTAAGAAACTCTTAATATGGTTTTATGATCACCTTTTCAGATTTATGATATGTATATATATGTATAACTTGCATACTATTATATTCCATTGTATTGATTGTATTTTGCACTATATCTTTTCATGATGTAGATTTAGACACTCGAGTCTAAAATTTGCTACAAGACATTTAAGCACCTGATTTTTAAGGAATTGGTGAGCTCATCTATCATCCAAGAGAAATAAATTTAATTATAACTTTTTCTTCAGTTCATTTTAGAAATTTAGTTTAGTAAAGGTATTTATAGGGCCTTGTCCTTGTTAACTCTGATATTTGGTATTAGTGGTTTAATTAGATAAAAGTTATGTGGTGTTGACATTCTTTTACTTATTTCAAGTTTTGTCTCAATAACAATTGTGCCCGTCAGATTTTGCCCATTATTGTTGTTTATATTTCTGCTTTAGTTTTATTATTTCTAACCAATTGCCCTATTAGATCACTAGTGAGAAACTTTTTACAACTCATAACTTGGGTGTATACTCGATCATGACTAACTTAGTATCAAAGCATTGGGTTCAAGTGTCCTAGGGTGTCTATGAAGCCATATATAGTAAAGCCTAATTATGGGTGTAAAGCATGCCATATTTATAATGGGAGACTATAAGGCATCTAGAATATTTTCCTTTTTCACATTCTAGTTCATGCCATAGATTTTAACTCTATATATCTCTTTTAACTCATATTTTATGCATGTTTTAGACCATGCCTCAACAGAGAACCATCAAATAGAGATCCATTTCTAATGCCAAAGTTGAGTTCACTTGGGGACCTCTATTTCATACTTTGCAAACTAGGAACAAAGCTTATTTTTCTAGTCAAAATTCTAATGCCAAAACTCTACTTGTGCCATCAGTTACATAGAGGGGTTTCAATTTATTTGGTGCTCATCCATCTTCTATTTATCCTAATACGAAGTTTACGAATGCCATTTAGATATTGACTTACTTACTGTCCACTCATACTACCTATTCAGCCCAAACTAGCTTTAATTTTAAAGATACCTCCAGGATTTATGACTTTTATAAATGAACCCTCTAGAGTTCATGAGATTAAAAATGGTGAGGATATCAAGAATTTTATTGATAGGATTTAAAAGATTTTTGGGTTATGCAATTTATAGATTTAGAGAAGGTTGAGCTTATCTCCTTTCAGCTTAGGGATATTGTTATCGTATAGTTTAAATAGTAGGAAAACATCTGAGGAAAGGATGTTATACCTGTAAGTGAGACAAGTTTGAAGAAGTTTTTTAGGGTGTTTTTCCCTTGAGAGTTGAGGGAGTAAAAGACTCGAGAGTTAATCAATTTAGAGTAGGGCTCTCTGAGTGTGAAGGAGTACAGTCTTAAGTTCACCCAGTTAACTCACTATTCTCTAGATATATGTCTGATATGCAGAATAGGAAAGGAAACAATATTAATTAGAGACATAAATATACCCAGACTTATAATTTATGTGTAGTAGGTTGATAAAGATAAGTTGAGAAAAAGGAAAGAGAATTAGAGTAAGAGGGTCAATGCGCCTAATATGGCCTAGTCAGCAAAAGCATGGGAATAGGAACCACTAGTCTTTAACAAAAGGTTATTTAGATCGGCCCCATCTTCAACTAATGTACCAAATCCTAGATTTAGGAATGATTAAAAGTTTAGAGCATTAGGATCTAAGTCTTAGGGTGCATTACAAAGGGACCTTCATACCCTTATTATAGTAAGTATTAGAGGAAAAATCTAGGTGAATGTCTCTATAGTAAGGATAGGTTCTTCAGATATGGTTTATTGGATCACATGTTAAGAGATTGGCCTTTTTCTAGTTAGGGTTACAGGGGTAATAGATATCATACTACTTTATCGACTCCAACAAAATGTTCTACTCAGAAAGGAAATTCTTCAGGATCAGTTAGTGGTTAGAACCATTTCTACGTTTTAGCTAGATATCAGGATTAGCAAAGTTCCCTTGATGACGATACTAATATATTGAATGTTTTCTCCCTCGATGTTTATGCGTTATTAGATCTTGGAGCTACCTTATCTTTAGTGGCCCCATATGTTTGTATGAAGTTTAAAATTAGTCTTAAGCAACTTCTAAAGTTAGTCTTTATTTCCCTTCCAGTTGGAGAGTCTGTCTTAGGAAGATAAGTCTAAAGAAATTGCAGTGTCTCAATTCTTCATAGAGACACCATAACTAATCTAGTTGAGCTAGACATGATAGATTTTAATGTCATATTAGGCATAGACTGGTTCTATTAATACTAAGCTACAGTTGATTGTAGAACTCAAATTGTGAAATTCCAATTTCCTAATGAGCATGTCTTAGAGGGAAAAGGTAGCTTAGTCACGCATAGGGTTCATTTAATCTCCTATATTAAGGCTAGAAATATGATTTCTAAGTATTATATCTACTATTAAGTTTAGGTTAAAGATTCAAGTACTGAAACTTCTTTTCTTTAGTCACCCCCATAGTAAACAAGTTTCCAAAAGTCTTCCCTAAAAATCTTCATGGAGTTTCTCTCATAGCAAGATAGACCTTCTTTTGATACACAACTGATCTCTTCCTCCATATAAAATGGCTCCCACTAAATAGAAAGAGTTAAAAGAGCAATTAAATTATCTTCTAGATAAGGGATTAATTAGAACTAGAATTTCTCATGGGGTACCACATTCTTTTTGTGTATAATAAAGATGGTTCCCTTGGAAAATGTATTAATTACTGCCAGTTTAACAAGGTCACTATCAAGAACAAGTATCCCATTCTTAGAATTGATGACTTGTTCGACCAACTTCTGGGTGCTGCTTAATTTTCTAAGATTAATCTCATATTTGGTTACCATCAACAGATGGTTAGGGAGCATAATATTCTAAATATAGACTTCCATACTCGATATGGCCATTATGAGATTTTTTTCATGTCTTTTGAACTAACCAATGCCCCTACACCCTTTAAATATCCCATAAATATTATGTTCAAGTCATACCTCGACATGATTATGTTGATGTTCATAGATAATATTGTTATTTACTCTTATAGTGAGAAAAATCATGATGTATATCTTAGAATTATCTTCCAGATGCTCAAGGATAGATAATTGTATGCAAAGTTTTCTAAATATGAATTTTGGTGAACTCCATAGATTTATCGAGTATGTTATTTCTAGTAAAGGTATTCTAGTTGACTCCCAAAAGGTTGAGATAGTTAAGAATTGGCCTAAGCCTATATCTTTATTAGAAACCAGGAGTTTCCCAATTTTAGCCTGTTATTATAGAAGGTTCATAGATGGATTGTCATTTATTGCTGCTCCATTAATCAAGTTAACTCAGAAAAGGCAAATTTTTATTAGTTTGAGGCATGTGAGAAGAGTTTTAAAGAGTTGATAGCTCAATTGACTTCAACTCTAGTTTTGACTTTTCCAGAATGTGATGCCTCTAGAGTTGGCCTTGCTTTGTATTAAAGTAGAATGATAAAGTTATTACTTATGTTTCTAGACATATTAAGACCCATGAGAATAATTACCCCAATCCATGACCTCGAGTTAGTAGATATTATTTTTTCTTTATCAATTTAGCTTCATTACATCTATGGTGTATCTGTTGATATTTTTAAAGTCCATAAGAGCCTGCAGTATGTTTTCAGTCAGAAACAATTGAATCTTTAGTAAAGAAAATGGTTAGATTTTCTCATGGATTATGATATGACTATGTTATACCATCTAAGTAAGGAAAATAGTATTGCTTATACTAGGTTGTCCATGGGAAGTGTTGCTCATGTAAAGTAAGGTAAGAATAAGCTTGAGGAGGATGTTCACATACTCGCACATTTGTGAGTCCCCCTTATGAGTTTTTATTATGGTGGTGCAATGGTGTAAAATGATTTTGAGTCCTCATTAGTGATTGTAGTAAAAGAAAAGTAAGATAGAGATCCCATGCTACTCTAATTAAAAAAAGTGATTCTAAAATAAAGGTTGTCGGTTTTCTCCCAAGGGAAAGATAGTGCTCATTGGTATCAAGGAAGTTTATGTGTTCTAGACATTGATGACTTAAGAAAGAAAATTATGGATGAGGCACAAAGTTATAGATACTCTATTCATCCAGGCTCCACAAAGATGTATTATAAATTGGGATAAGGTTATTGGTTGAATTCTATAACAAAGATGCTGTAAATTTTGTAGGTTTGTGTCCTAACTGTCAATGAATAGAGATTGAGCATTAAAGACCTAGTAGATTGGATCAAGACATAAGTATTCCTACATGGAAGTGGGAAATTCTTGATATGGACTTTATTACAGGCACATGCACATCATCAATATAATTCAATTTGGATGATAATTGATCGAATGACTAAACCGACCTACTTTTTGCCTATTAAAATAACTGGTACAATTGATAATTATGTTAGGATACACATTAGAGAGACATTTAAGCTTTATGA
>NW_025844005.1:0-1763 GCF_002878395.1 Capsicum annuum | reverse complement strand
CCGGGATGATCCCCAACCTACCTGGCATATCCTGATTAATTTTTAGCGCACACCACGCCCGGACCACGGGCTCATCCCCAAAAACGTGGGCTATAGCACACCAAATAGCCATAAAAAATTAAACGAACCACACTGGGATAATCCCCAACAACTCTGGCAAAACCCCAATCAATTTTTGGCCCTCAGCATGCTCGGAACCTGGTCCCACCCCATAACTGTGGGCTATAGTAGACGATTTGGTTTGAAAATACCCCGTTCATGCCGTTTCGCCCGTTTATCCATCCAAATGGCCACAAAAATTAAATAGACCATACTGGGATGATCTTCAACCTCCCAGGCATGAACCGGTAATTTTCAACAAACAATTTGGATGGACCCCAGCCCACCCCAAAACCGTGGGCCATAGCACTCCAATTTAGCCTGAAAATGCCCCGTTCTAGCCATTTTGCTCGTTTGTCCAACGAAATGGCCATAAAAATTTAAAGGGACCATACTAGGAGGATCCCCAACCTCCCTGTCATACCCTGGTCGATTTTCATCCCCCAGCAAGCTCGAAACCCGAGCCCACCCCCAAAATCGTCGACTATAGCACATCGATTTGGCTTGAAAATTCCCCATTTGCTCCATTAGAGTCATTTGTCTACCGAAAATGGCCCTAAATATTCTAACAAACCACATTGGGATGATCCGCAATACCTCTGGCATGCTCCGATCAATTTTCAGCTCACAGCACGCCCGGACCCCAGGCTCACCCCCAAAACCATGGGCTATAGCACACTGATTTGGCTCGAAAATGCCCAATTCACGCGCTTTCACCCATTTGTCCACCCAAATGGCCATAAACAATTAAACGAACCACACTAGGATGATGCACAACCTCCCTGGCAAGCCCCGGTCAATATTTGGCTCAGCGCATGCCCAGACCCTGGGCCCACCCTAAAAACCATGGACTATAGCACACTGATATGGCTCCAAAATACCCTGTTCAAGCTGGTTTGCCCGTTTGTCCACCCAAATGACCACAAAAAATGAAACGGACCATACTAGGATTATCCCCCAACTCTTTAGCATGCCCCGATCAATATTTTGCCTAAGCATGCCCGGACCTCGAGCCCACCCCCAAAAAGTCTATAAAACTTCAATTTAACCTAAAAATGCCCCGTTCACGCCGGTTCACCGGTTTGTCCACCCAAATGGCCATGAAAAATTAAACGGACCCTACTGGGGCGATCCCCAACCTCCCTGGCATGGCCCGATGAATTTTTAACCACCAACACACTCGGACCCCGGGCTCACCCCCAAAACTAAGGGCTATAGCACACCGATTTTGCCTATAAATGCCCCCTTCGCATTGTTTTGCCTGTTTGCCTACCCAAATGGTCATGAAAAATTAAACGGACCATACCAAGATGATCCCCAACCTACCTGGCATACCCTAATCGATTTTTGGCCCACACCACGCCCGGACCATAGGCTCACCCCCAAAAATGTGGTCTATAGCACACCGATTTGGCCTAAAAATACACCATTCCCATCATTTTACCTGTTTGTCCACCCAAATGGCAAGAAAAAATTAAACGAACCACATTGGGATGATCCCCAACAACCCTAGAAAAATCTCGATCAATTTTTGGCCCTCAGCATGCTCAGACCCTGGGCGCACCCCAAAAACTGTGGGCTATAGCACATAGATTTGGTTCGAAAATGCGCCATTCATGCCATTTCACCCGTTTATCTATCCAAATGTCCATAGAAAATTAAAC
>NW_025844004.1:0-2153 GCF_002878395.1 Capsicum annuum | reverse complement strand
CTACATCCAGAGGGGTATTTGAGTTATTTTCCCACTCTTATTCAACCCCAAAACATGTAATTAAGCCATCCAAAAGGCAAAAATTAATTATTTCTCTCAATTTATCTCAAGAACAAAACCCTAGGGCATTCAATTTTAAGTCCAAGCTTCAAGAACACACCATCAATCACACGGATTTGGTTATCAATGTATGTTAGGTGTTCATCCAAGGGTTTCCTTCCACTCTTGGAGTTCTAGAACCTCTTTTAAAACTACAATTTGATCATTTTCATGAATTTCATGTTGAATTTGATTGTATTCACGTTCATGATATTATTTGGGTTTCAATCTATGATTTACTAAAAGTTTCATGAAATTAAAATAACATGTGTGGTGTATTATGTGCCTTGCATATTAAACCCTTAAAATTACAATTGATTATTGTATCCATGATATTCATGTTTTGACTATTATTATGTGAAATAACCATGCTCCCCAAGTGTTTGATAGAATGCCTATGTGATTTGAATAGTGAAATCATGACATGTCAACATGTGGTCTCATTCATGTACAAGTTCATGTACCTCAAGTGTTTGACAAATGCCTAGGTGAATGTATTGTTAACAAGTATCTATTGTTATGTTTTTCAAGATCATGCCATACTTTACTTTCTATGCTTTCGAGTCCTGGGAGTATTCAATACCCAAAATCTAGCTATTTACCTAGAATTCCAGTAGTTTCAGAATAGTCTCAGTGATGTCACGAATAGTAGTACTCAGTCAATTACCAAAACTTAGTAAACTCAGTCCTGTTCAGTCAGTTAGCTCGATCAGTAATTGTTCAGTGAATCTTAGTACATTTTAGTGATTAGTTCAGTGTCTACTAAGTTAGGAGTAGGATGAAACACTGAGCAAATATAGGGATTGAGGGAATCCTGTCAGTAAAGGGTTTGACCCTTAGTAGCAATCCCTGTATTATAGAACTACGTAGCCCGCGTAGGTTGAGATATTTTCCTGCCAGATAAGGGTTGAACATCTTGTACAAGGTTTCTTGCCAGCGAGGGTTAACGAAATGTCTTCCTGCCAAATAGGGTTAACTCACAACCACTGTTAGTATCCCTTGGCAAGGTGCTAACACCCTTTCAAATGGGGTCACAGGTTGGAGCCCAACTCAGTTTATAATTGAGGTATGTTGGTTAGATGAACACTCCTATAGTTACAGTCTTAGTTTTAGATTCAGTATTGAACTTAATTTAGTTCTATAGAATCAGGACTATCAGACATAGTCAGCCAGCTAAGTATAGAACTCAGTTCAGTTCTATAGGATCAGGACTGTAAAAAATAGTCAGTCAGTATCAGTAATTTAGTTATCAGTTACTCAGTTATCAGAGCTTAGTACTCAGTTTTAGTAAAAGCTCTAATACAGTATATATATGTATATGCACAGTAATGCATACTCAATATTTTACAGTAGTTCCACTTATCCATGTACACTTATTTAGTTACTTCATATCATTCAGTTAGTTACTGTTCATTCATATGAAACCTTGCATTCAACCTTACCTCATCTAGTATACCAGTACATTTTACGTACTGACACATACTTTCTCTTTGTGCTATGATGTCTCATATCATAGGTTCGGATGCTCAGTGTCCCAACCACGCTTAGACAGATTTAGATAGCAGCAGCAGATTCAGTAGTGAGCCCTCATATATCAAGGATATGCTTTTATTTTAGTATTACAATAGTTTTAATATTGCAGTAGTCAGAGTTAGTTGGCAGCTTATCCCCTCAACTCCATATTCAGAAAGATTAGTTAGAGGATTTTTAGACTAGACTAGTTCAACCAGTATTTAGTTTTCAGATGTTATTTTAGTACTACATTTATCAGTTGTTAGATTATGAACCTTATGGAATTTCAGCCTAATTTTATGCATTATTTTAGTATTATTATGCAGTGTTCACAGCAGGTACCAGTTTTGGTTTAACTTGTGTTCCTTCGAGGTTGTGAGCACCGTGTGATGTTCGAGATACAAACTCAGGGCAGTACAAACTTGGTATCAGAGCCTAAGGTTCAAAAGAGTCCTAAGGAGTCTGAAATCCACATCTAGTAGAGTTTTGTGCATGGGTGTGTAACACGCCACACTTATGGACAAAGAGGCTATGAGGCATTT
>NW_025844003.1:0-1604 GCF_002878395.1 Capsicum annuum | reverse complement strand
TTGGAGAAAAATGCAAAAGTACAAAGAAATAACTACTATTCCTAATGCCTTCAAATGTATTACTTCTTGATAGCGTCTGAATTGATCGGCTTCGTGCTTACTGTGCCGTCCATTTCTGCAAGTATCACTTCTCCTCCTGAGAGTACTCGGTGAACTATGTAAGGACCTTGCCAGTTTGGTACAAATTTCCCTTTGGCTTCATCTTGGTGAGGTAATATCTTCTTCAATACCAACTGTTCTGGTGTGAATCGTCAAGGCTTAACCTTCTTGTTGAATGCCTTAATTATTCTATTTTGATAGAGTTGACCATGACAGACTGCGCCTAATCTTTTTTCATCAATAAGCATCAACTGCTCGATCCAGCTACGAATCCATTCGGTGTCATCTAGACCAACCTCATGGATCATTCTTAATGAAGGTATCTCCACTTCTGCAGGTATCACTGCTTCCGACCCATAAACCAACATGTAGGGAGTTGCCCCAGTAGAAGTTCTGATTGTGGTACGATATCTAAGTAAAGAATATGACAACTTCTCATGCCATTCTCTATTACTGTCCACTATATTCCTCAAAATCCTCTTGATATTCTTGTTTGCAGCTTCAACTACTTCATTCATTTGTGGTCGATACGCCGTGGAATTTTGATGATAGATCTTAAACTTTTCGCAAATCTCTCTCATCAGGTCACTATTAAGATTGGATCCATTATCTGTTATGATTGATTCTGGAATTCCAAACCGGCAGACTAAGTTGTTACGAATAAAATCTGCTACCACCTTCTTGGTTACTGCCTTATATTTCGAGGCCTCAACCCACTTTGTGAAGCAATCGATAGCAAACAAGATAAAATGGTGTCCATTGGACGCAGGAGGCTCTATGGGCCCAATAAAATCGATTCCCCAAGTAACAAACGGCCAAGGAGAACCCATCACATTGAGTTCATTTGGCGAACTCGTATAAAGTCTCCATGAACTTGACATTGGTGACACTTCTACATTAATCGAATGTTATCCCTCTCCATGGTCATCCAAAAGTATCCAGCTCTCAAAATGTTCTTCGCGAGCATGAAATCGTTCATGTGGGGTCCACAAATTCCTTCATGTATCTCCTCTAACAATCTTGTGGCATCGACGCATCGTAGCAATCCTAGGTCTGGATTCCTCCTATATAGGATTTCCCCGTTGAGAAAAAATGATTGGCCATTCTTCTTAAAGTCCTCTTCTTTTTGTCAGTAGCATCTTCTGGATATCTTCCTGCTCCGAGTAACCTCTTAATGTCGTAGTACCACAACTTTCCATCTAGCTCTTCATCTATATGGAAACAGTAGGCTTGTTGGTTGTGCATCTCCACTTTGATGGGATCGATGTAATTCTTATCTGGATACTGAATCATTGAAGATAGTGTCGCCAAGGCATTGGCGAACTCATTTTGAATTCGAGGGACATACTTGAATTCGATCTTCATAAACCTTTTGCTCAATTCCTTAACACATTGCACATAAGGAAGGATTTTGACATTCTTGGTGGTCCATTCTCTTTGCACCTGATGGATCAACAAATCTGAATCTCCTATCACCAATAGCTCTTTAATGTCCATGTCTACTG
>NW_025844002.1:0-2834 GCF_002878395.1 Capsicum annuum | reverse complement strand
CGATTCCCCCTATTTACTTGGTTGGTGCTATGCTAAATCCGTGCATGAAATATAATAATATGTGCCACTTTAGTACTCTTATTTATACTAACTTAGAAATAAATACTAACCATGATTCTGAACAAGTACAACCTAATTTGTGGACGGCTACGGCTGATGCAAAGGATTACATAGAAAATTTATATAATCACTATGCTGATTTATTTGATTTAGCCGTACCTATAAATATCACTCCAACTATCGCTCCTCATCCTCCCGAGGACCATCATCTTCTAAAAGGCCGGCACATAGTGATTTTTCTAATTTGTTTTATGATTTAAATTGTTGGAACAGTGTTGATGAGAGAACTTACACATCAACTTATCGGGAAAAGCTAAAATATTATCTTCGGACGGCACCGGAGGATCGCAGACAACGGATCAACACGTTGGATTGGTGGAGGAGTAATGAAACACAATATCCTGTGCTTTCAAGATTAGCTAGAGATATCTTGAATGTTTCAATGTCAACCATTGCTTCAGAGAGCGCCTTTAGTCAGGGACGACAACAGCTTGGAGACTACCGACACTCATTAGGAAGCAATGCAATGAATGTTCTAGTTTGCCTCAGAGATTGGATTAGAGCGGAAAGAAGAAATCAAGAAATGGAACCAGAGCCGAGCGACGAGCTGAAACTTGAAGAAATTATGACTTCACGGGAGAACTCAGTAGAATCAAGTCCAATGCACGGTTTTGCCCCCGTTGACTTCGACTATCCTATGCAAGTTCTCGATAATATTAACATGAATGAGTTGGAAAAAATGATGCATAAGTTATAGATTTTTCATTCATGTAAATTATAAATTTTGGATCATTTTGCAATCAATAAAATTTCCAAAATTCAATCACTCGTTAGTCCTTGCTTTTTATATTTTTTTCATTTAACGATTTAAAATTTTAAATTGAATTTCTAGTTTCTACTTTAAATTAAAAACTTACTTCTAATATATTATTAATTTACTACCAAATATTATTAATTTATTATATTAAGTAGCATATGTTTTGTATATTTGTGCATATATCTTCTAAAGAAGTGTATATTTAATGTATACATGTGTATATGTTTTATAAATTAGTATATAAGAATATCTATATATATTGTAATGTATATATAGAGTAGTATATTTTATAAGTAGAAGTATATAGACATTGAACGGTGCGTATACACGTGTATATATCTTCTATAGAAGTGTATATTTAACGTGTACATGTGTATATGTTTTATAAATTAGTATATAAGTATATCTATATATATATTGTAGTATATTTTATAAGTAGTAGTATATATACATTAAATGGTGCATATACACGTGTTTATATCTTCTATAGAAGTGTATATTTAATGTATACATGTGTATATGTTTTATAAATTAGTATATAAGTATATCTATATATATTGTAATGTATATATATTGTAGTATATTTTATAAGTAGTTGTGTATATACATTGTATGGTGCATATACACATGTATATATCTTGTATATTTAACGTATACATGTGTATATGTTTTATGTATTAGTAAATAAGTATATCTATATATATTTTAATGTATATATATTGTAGTATATTTTATAAGTAGTAGTATATATACATTGAATGGTGCGTATCTTTGAGTAATAGACCAATTGGGTATATGTGTATATATTTTTTAAATTCTAATGTAATATATACTATATACATATTGCATATATATTATTTAACGTATTTATAATGTATATAGGTGGTTATATGTAATATATATTGAAAGAAAGTTTTTTATTTAATATTTTTGACCAGGTTTGACCGGGTTTGACCGATATTTTAACCAAGTTTGACCGGGTTTTGGTGAGTTTGACCGGGTTGGGTTAAGTAGGCCGGGTTAGGGTGGGTTTTAAATTTTTTACTGTTGGGCCCGGCCCGGCCCGGCCCACTTAGACCCCAACCCGGACCCGGCCCGGCCCTCAACCTGGTTAAATAACATAGGCCGGTTCTGGGTTAGCCCTGCCCGGCCCATTTGACAGTCATACCACAAATAGATTTAAATTTTATTCCATGTTGTTTACATCAGGACGTTCCTCTTATAATTCCATGATATATGTTTCATATCCGACTAGTTTAGACTGCTACTTTTCACGCTTGCCTTCTGTGACAGGTGTGACAACTTTTCCATTTGCTGCATCATCAAATTTTCCTTCATCAACCCTGCCCTCAAATTCATGGGTGGCTCAAGGGAAGGCTAATAAAGTATTTACTTTAGGACCCCAAGATTTTGAGGCTTCAAAATTTTTAATAGTAGTTTTATGATTTCAACTTCCGTTGAAATAATAATGAAAATTCTGAAATACGTTTTAAAAGATTATCTATAAAAAGAAAGAAAAAGGTTTCTAATTTTTTCCATAAATATTTTAGAATTTTGAATTAAACAACTCACACTTCATATTAATAAATAAAGTTTTAACAACAAGATACAAGTTAATGTATTGCAAGCAAAACAATAATATCTATTAGCTAGAACTAATCCTTACTTTTATTAAAATCATATTAATATGTGAATTTGAAGGTTATGTATCTTTTAAAAATATAGAAGAAAAAAAAATAACTCTAAATGATTATGCTATTACTATTTTTATATGTATGTGTATATATTTAGGCATTTTATTAAAGTTTGGCTACTTTTATTGAGACGTCTCTGGCCAAATTCTGGTTGATCAATCGAGCATAACTTCTTCGGCTTCTCTGATGGCGGCACCAATTTTTTTTTCCGATGCCGCATTGTCATCTACCCAAAAAATTCAATTCACACCAATAAAAAAGAA
>NW_025844001.1:0-1880 GCF_002878395.1 Capsicum annuum | reverse complement strand
TAAGCATTTTATTCAGTTGCTTATGAGTTATGCCAGTAGAAGGGTTAGCACTGGGTCACTTGTGACCCTAAGCACCGTGTGATGTCTCGGGATCCGATTTTGGGGCGTTACAACACAATAGCATAAACTAGAGTATAAAGGAATGGGAAACATCTCCTAAATGTCTCATAGCTTTCTCCTTATAAGTGTGACATGCTACACACCCATAAAAAGGATTATACTCGAGATGGATTTGTAGACGCTCTGGAACTATGAACCATGCTTTCATACCAAGCTTGTCACAACTCAAGCCGAGGCCGTAGCCACGACGGGCATCCCGAACTATGAAGGCCTGAGAGACCCCTAAGCATACTATCATAAGCATAAACTATACATTAATTAAAGTGCGGAAGACATAATAATATTCAATGAAAACTTATAATCCAAAATATTTCAACAAAATTATGACAATATAATACTCAAATTTCAACTACGATCCCTCTAATAAAAACCAACTATCAAGGCTGGACTATAAAATTAAAAAAAAATCACCTATAGAAGAGATGTCTTCCGAATTAAGGGAAGCTCATCAACTCTGAGTATTTGAAAATAAACTATTGGTTGATGGAATCACGGGTCAGTGCCATAAATATTGGGGATCATACTCGAAAGTACTGGTATGTAGAACAATAAAAAATATAACATATATTTTTATACAACATAAGTGAGAGCATTTCATAAAGCAATTTAGTATCAGGTAAATGAAAACATATGGGCATAATTTGATGAGCTTCAACCATTCTTGTAAAACACTAAATCAACTCTTCGTATAATTTTTAAGCTAGATGGTACACCTTACAATTCTACAATCCTACAGGCTATATGAAATCCTCCCTTAACTCGGTGGCCAAACCCCCAACCCAAGTTTTCCACAAGGGCTGGAGTTTCTAATTTTGATATGTAAAGGACACAAGGCCAGTGTATAATCTCCTCTTTCAAGGCACATCCCCTTTTTCAGGTCATAATAAATCCCATATCAGCAAAACACGATTTTGGGCAATGAGTTATCTAAACTCGTGACTTCTTCAGGTAACCATCTAACTCTCTTCAAGCCAATGTTAACCTTTTAAAATCATGCTTCATGCTTAAAATATTATTTACTTTCATGCTAAGGGTATTTCGTAATAGGTATCATCATACCTAGACTTGCAAGTCATATCATATCATATTCATAGCCCTTTTCATTCAAAAGCATATAAATGACCACCCAAAAGATTTAAACATCACAAGAGAGCCGTTATTTCGAAAGCACGTGAAAATTTATGCAAGTACGCAATCTTTTCAAGACTTAAACATGCGGTAACCAGGGGTGCAGATTAGGTGCGGTAAGTTTACTAGATAATAAATACGTACGTGTGTATTTATTTTTATATTATGTATTTTGTGAATATTATGGATTAGAATAATTTTCATTTTTATCTTCTTGACTTAAGATGTTTTATTAATTCATATTCTAGATTAGATATTATCGTAATTAAATTATCTAGTATTTTAGGATCCTCGTTAGTATTATGTAACCTTTTGTATTCTAGATATAAACTATATAGTTGGGTTTCTATTTCTTTTAATGATTTATTCTTTTCGTAAGATGTATCCATTAATTTATGTAATTGTTGAATTCTTTGTAGTAATATTCATTAACTGTTTTTCTTCGTTCTTGTATTTTTAATTTTCATATATTTTATTAATATATTTAATTTTACTGATATTCATATTTTGGGCGGTGATTAAATGGTAGTTGATTAAATGCTTTGCTATAATATTCTTTTGTTTTTTCTCTTAGTTGTTGTAAACCTTCTGCATTATTTTTAAGATATTCTAAATATTCTATATCTTTTGTT
>NW_025844000.1:0-5837 GCF_002878395.1 Capsicum annuum | reverse complement strand
TGGCCAGAGTGAAAGGTGAAGCTGCTAAGAGTTGGTCGGATGGTTTCTTTCATTAGCAATTGCACACAGTTTCTTTCATTAGCAATAGCACATAGAGTTAGATCATTAGCATAGAAAAGGTGAGAGATTTTGGGCCCTTTCTTACTGATTGAGATAGGAGTCCAATATCATATATCTCGTCTTTTATCACAGGATCTAGAAAGTAGGCTTTTTTTGATAACTAAAAAATAAATGCCTCCATAGCAGCAAAGTCTTCTGAAGCATCCAATAGAAGTTGAGAGACTCTCTTCTTGGCTATAGCTCTTGGTAAATCTCTTGCTGAAATTGATGAAAATTCTACGCCATTATTTTGACCTATTTTGTCATCTTTCTCCTTTTCAAATCTCCTTATAAAAGTCATTATTGGATCTTTCCCTAACAATTTAAGTGATTGATCTAAGAATAGAGAAATTTTTTCAGGTGCAACATACAGAGGAAGCTCATCAGAGTCGGCATTCGTAGGCAAGTTGGAAGATCTAGGTAAGGATGGACCAACTTCCTTCAAAATAAACAAGATTCAAGATGGATCATTTTGAAAGATCATTCTTCCCTAGCTATATGCAAAGAACATATTGATAATAATAGTTATCACAATCTAGGTCCAGCTGCTAGGTTAGATAGTAACTCAAGAATCTCTTATCAATTTCCCTTTCTCAAGAACCCGTAAAAATAAATAACACTCGAGCAGAAAAAGGTAAACTTAGACACACTAAATGTTGATTGACTGACAAGAATAAACACTCCAAATTGAAATCTCCACTTGGATTCACTCACATTTATTGCATTTTTCTTAAATGTTGGGTTTAAAATCCCAACGTTTTTTAGGGTGTTTGTTCTTTTCTCAGGTAATGTTACTTGAACAGTTACGTTGTTTTGGCATTTAACTAATGAACTCTACGTGGCATAACAAACTAAAGAAAGACACAAAAGTTTTGTTTCAAACAGTTCAAGAAAGAATCTTTTGACTTTTTGAAACAAAGAAATAGAGCCACATTTGTTGAACTATTTTGTCCCTATAGTTGAACTAAGAGCACCAGGAGTGGACAAATCAGTCTAAGAAATGTGGCTCTATTTCTTTGTTTGAAAAAGACAAAAGATTCTTTCTTGGACTGTTTGAAACAAAAATTTTGTGTCATTCTTCAGTTTATTATGCCACGTAGAGTTCATTAGGTCAAGGACAAAATAACATAATTGTTCATATAACAATACCTGAGAAAAGCATAAACACCTTGAAAAAACTTAAGGATTTTAAACCCAAAATTTGAGAAAAACGCAATAAATGTGAGTCAATCCAAATGGAGATTACAATTTGAAGTATTTATTCATGTCAATCAATTTTTTCCCAATTTTGGTCCTATATTTGAGTATATATACAAACCCCAGTTTGTATAACCTCTCAAACAATCAGTATGTGTTGTGTCTGATTTTACTTTTTTTTGGTTGAGTGTTATTTATTTTTTGGGGTTCTTAAGAAAGGAGAATTGATAAAAGATTCTTGAGTTACTATCTAACCTAGCAGTTGGACCTAGATTATGATACCTACTATTATCAACATGTTCATTGCACATATATAGGGAAAAAGGATCAGTAAAAATGATCCATCTTGAATCTTGATTATTTTGAAGGAAGTTGGTCCATCCTTAACTGGATCTTCCTAGTTGCCTGCAAATGCCGACACTGGTGAGCTTCCACCGCAAGCTGCACTTAAAATATTTGCTCCATTCTTAGATCAACCACTTAAATTTCTAGGGAAAGATCCAATAATGACTTTTATAAAGAGAACTGAAAATGATAAAAATGACAAAATAGGTCGAAATGACAGGGAATAATTTTCATCACTTTCAGCAAGAGATTCACCAAAACCAATAGCCGAGAAGAGAGTCTCTGAACTTTCATTGGATGCTTCAGAAGATTTTGTTGCTGCAGAGGCATTAGTGGCACTTTTTTTTTGTTATAAAAAAAATCTGGTTATAAAAAAAGCTACCTGCCAGATCTCATGGAAAAATACCGTAGTCATCAATTGATGAATCAGGAGCTGAGTGAATCAAACCATTTATATCAATTGGGTCAACTCATTTAGGAAGTTTTGTATTTATGTAAAGTATTTATTCTGCAACTTGGTTCTGAAAATATTATACACATAAATTGAATTATGCTTGCATTGGTCTCTGTCTTCTCAATGAACAAAGAAAGAAGGTATTAAGGGGTCATTTGGTAGCTGGCTAAGCATCAATTTATGCAGGAATCCTACCTAATTAATTTCAGGTTTGGTGGCTACTTAGGAGTCAATATAATGTATAAAATTAATATGTTGTTTGGTCTATCATTTTTTTTAAACGAAAGGAGTAGCACTTTTCCAAAATTGGACATCCTTAATAATAGAAAAAACCTTCACTCAAAGTGCTCTTAGTTCAACTGTAGGGACAAAACAATCAAACAAATGTGACTCTATTTCTTTGTTTCAAAAGGACAAAAGATTCTTTCTTGAACTGTTTGAAAGAAAAATTTTGTGTCTTTCTTCAGTTTGCAATGCCACGTAAAGTTCATTTGTTCAATTCCAAAATAGCATATTAAGTAACTGTTGAGAATATAATTAAATAGTAAAAGTGTACTATCTTTAATAGTTAAACTTTTAGATGAGATCGTCACACACTTCAACATGGTATTAGAGTCAGGCCTACCCAGTTCATTGTTTTCAATGTTGAGTCCCCCAACTTATATTGCCTATGCTTCAGATGTCCAGTCTTGGCGTGCAAAGAGAGGGAGGGGAGAGTCCCACATCGGTGGATAAAAAGTCCTTAGTCTCCTTATATGATCTTGGGCAATCCTCACCTCAGAGTTCATCATCTCTTTCTATTGCTTTCATGTTTTCGACTACTCTTTTATATCATCATAATCATATATCTCTGCCATCATCTTTTTCTATTGCTTTCATGTTAGTTAAAGTTCATTATAATGATTTCTTTTTATGAATTCAAGTGTTCATTTTCTCAGAAAGATTTCTTTGAAAATATATTGCTGAATTGTTAATCTTAATCTTTGTATATGCTTTCATCGTCATCTTTAATGGTGTATGCTTATATATTTTATTTCATTTCGATGATGAATTAATCCCCTACGTCTCAAATTATTTTCAATAGATAACAAAAAGCATAATTTATTGGAGGGATATAAAATGCTTGAACTTAATCAGGTAAATATTTTTACAAAAAATTTAGCATTATAAAAATACCAATTAGTAGCTATTAGTTCATTTTGAGCTTAAAAAATAGATAATTTTATTTGATGTAATTATTTGACATTAGTAATAGCATGTATGCTAAAATAAATTGATAATTGATATTTTATCAGTAAATAAAAGATATTTTCTAATAGCATTTGTGTATATTTAACACAAAATTATAAATTGCATTGCGGAAAAGTGATGGATGAGGGGAAGAACAAGAGATTATGGTGGTTGAGATAGGGTAGGGGTGAGCTAGGTAGGTGGGGTAGGTGGGGTGGTGGTATAGGTAGGGGTTAGTGTTGTGGAGTAGAAAAAAGATTCTTAAAAGATAAAAAAAAATTATTTTTCTTGGGAGTCAGGAGAGAAGGGTGGAAAGTTTTTTTTTAGAAAAAAATCAAAAATATTTTTTTTGGAATGTGTATTAGGGGTGTCGAATGGGTATTGGGGAGTAGGGGTGGGTGCAATATAAAATTTTATTTTAAATAAAAATATAATATTTTTTTGTTGTTGGAGGGTGGCTTGGGGATAAGAAATGGGAGATGTGAGAAAAATATTTTACAAAAAATCTGATAAAGTAAAATATAATAAAAACTAGGGAGGCGGGGTGGTGGCTGTAGAGGAAGGCTAGGAGGTGGGTGTAGTATTTGGTGGGGTGGTGATTTTGAGAGTGATTTGAGAGATATTAATTAAATTAACTTAGCAGATACAATAAGATGTATAAATAAAATAATTAAAGATATTAATCATAAAACTGATCATTGTAAAAATAATGAGCAATAGAACAGTATCTAAAAATTTAAAATAAACTAATAAATTTTATGCACTTAATTTTTGAATTGAGACTAAATGAAATTTAAGATTTGAAATTAGAAGTTTCGTAATTGATACAATTAAGTACTTTTAGTGTTTGAAATGCAATTGAAGAAATCTTAGGAGTGTCGCGATTATGGTTATTGTAGGCATATAAAGGTTGGGGAGGTCAAGCGAGCTATTCGCAGGATGCAGCAGGGTAAGACAACGGGGACAGGCGAGATTCTAGTGGATTTTTAGAAGAGCACTAGCGGGGTTGGTTTGGAGTGGTTGACAAAGTTACTTAATAGTATTTTTAGGGAGACGAAGAAGCCTGAAGCGTGGAGGTGGAGTACTATGATTCCAGTGTATAAGAACAAGAGAGACATCCAGAGTTGCAACAACAATAGAGGTATTAAGTTGTTGAGTCATACTATGAAGGTTTGGGAAAGGGTGGTAAAGTTAAGGATGATAAGGATCGTAACAATCTCTGAGAATCAGTTCGGTTTCATGCCAGGGCGCTCGACCACTAAGGCCATTCACCTTGTGAGGAGATTAGTGGAGCAGTTTTGGGAGAGGAAGAAGGACTTGCATATGGTATTTATTGATCTTGAGAAAGCATATGACAGAGTTTCCAAGGAGATTCTCTGGAGGTACTTAGAGGCTGGAGGGAGGCCCGTGCCGTACACTAGGTTGATTCAGGATATGGGTGATGGGGATTAGACTCGTGTGATGACGGTAGGTGGAGATTCGGAGCACTTCCCAGTTTTCATAGGGTTGCACTAAGGATAGACTCTTAGCCATTTTTATTTGCCTTGGTGATGGATGTTTTGACGTGACATATCAAGAAAAAGGTGCCTTGGTGTATGTTATTGGCAGATGATGTGGTACTGATTGACGAGACTCGGATAGAAGTTAATGATAAGTTGGAGATTTGGAGATAGACGCTTTAGTCTAAAGGATTTCGATTGAGTAGAACCAAGACAAAGTACTTGGAGTATAAGTTCAATAATGTGTTGCAGGAGGCTGGAGTGGTTGTGAAGATGGACTCTCAGGCCATTAATAAGAGGGAGAGTTTCAAGAATGTAGAGTCTATGATTCAGGGCAATGATGAGATTAACGAGGATGTAACAAATCATATTGGGGAAAGGTGGTTGAAATAAATTCTCGCTTCGGGAGTTCTATGTGATTAGAAAGTGCCCTCGAAACTTAAAGGTAAGTTCTACAGAGTGGTAGTCCGGCCGGCTATGTTGTATGTAGCGGTGTGTTGGCTAGTTAAAAACTCCCACATCTAAAAATTAAAGGTGGCAAAGATAAGAATATTGCGATGGATGTGTGGACATACCAGGAAAGATAAGGTGAGGAATGAAATTATTCGAGAGAAGGTGAGAGCTGCTTCGGTGGAGGACAAGATGCGAAATGTTAGGTTACGTTGGTTCATCCACGTGATGAAGAGGGGCTTTGATTCTTCAATGTGGAGGTGTGAAATACAGGTTATGGATGGTTTTAGGTAGGGTAGAGGTAGAATGAAGAAATATGAGTGGGACAGAACACATAACAAAATCCTAGTGCATCGGTGTACTATAACTCATTGTTTTGGAGGTAGGCCCAGGGTCCGAGCATGTTTTGGGAAAAAAATATACTGGGGGATCCCAGGCAGGCTGAAGAGCGAGGGAGTGTCGACCTTTCTGATCGGAGGGACCGTTTGGGTGGTCAAACGAGATGAAACGACGCAAATAGACCATTTTTGGGCCAAATCGATATGTTATAGCTCACGATTTTA
>NW_025843999.1:0-1117 GCF_002878395.1 Capsicum annuum | reverse complement strand
TACACTTGACTAGTGCTTATCAAATAATGCCTTGAAGGCCTATGATATATGAGATACGATAATGATCGTTTAGCTACCATATACAAGTGAAACTATGTTACTATTGTTTACTCCTAACGTGAAAGGGCTTCAAGTATAGAAACTTGTGATAATATGGAAGTATCATAGAGATTTAACACAAAGGAGGAAAGATAGATACTTATAAGCTTGGTGGTAGAATGAGGGAGTGATATGTAAGGCAACATAGAGATTCCACTCTCGTAATTCATAAGAATTATATTACCATCAAATGGAAAGGAGCATACGACACAGGGTGGTGCCCTAGCGGGGAGGAAAAGTTTAGCTTTACATACCTTAGTGCTTACTAACTACGATGGTATTTCAGGTTCCCAAATGACACTACTCGCGGGAGTATAGCTTTTATATTCCCAACCTCCCAATTACGCTATCCAACAGGCAATTCACCGACTACAAGAATAACATATGCGTCCATTAGTAACTCGTAGAAACGTTTAACAATGTATTTCCATATTCATCGATTATGCCCGAAATCAATCGAATTTCTTAATGATAATCTGGAAGGAATTCTTTCATTTCCAATTTATACAATTCACGTCAAATCCACACAATTGATAGGAATTCTTAAAACCTCTTCTTTCACCAAAATTTCCCCCCGCTTTTTTCCCCTTTTTCTTCTCATGAAACCATTTCAAATACTAGTGTCAAAAATTTAAATTAAATATCCCCCAAATACTAATCTATAATTAAATTCAAAAGAAAGGGATAGAGGTAAATTAGAATTCAATTCCAACTTTATGTTATTGAAATCGCCTCTCAAAGATTATTTCTTTCCTCCCTTCCTCTTCTAGTGATTTCTCGGATACCAAGAGAAGGAGAAGGAGTCGAGTACTAGTACTCCAGCTGCCGCCTTATATTTTCTCATAAGGCTTTACTTTGATTTCTTAATTGATAGGAAAAAGGAAGAAAACAGAGAAGCAATAGCAGTTTGTATTATTTATTTTTTGTAACCTTTCATTCACCCTTGATTTTGTTCCCTTACTACTACATTACTTTTGAAAAGAAATAAATAAAAAAAGTCAAAGAACCCCACAACTTT
>NW_025843998.1:0-2484 GCF_002878395.1 Capsicum annuum | reverse complement strand
GAAATTACATTACCGGATACACTTTCATATTTGCACTTGATTCAGATTTCACATGTTTTAAGATAATTCCATCGGCCAGATTCGCTAGATGTTAAGTTACATTCTACCCTATTCTCTTCTTCAATTAGATCTCAGATGATATAGTCGTTCATCAACCACCCATTTTTCCTCGAAGGCATTCTCCTACCGCATCTTCTGGCGTATAATCATCACCCCGAGCAATCCAACCATATAAATTTGGGCTAGGGCAATAACTATATTGGTTTTTCATTTTTGTTTGATGCAGTGCAAGGCTTCGATGGTGTTCTCATAGTCCAATGCACCCTAAAAGTTAGTCTAATCGCTATTGAATCTCTTTACAATTACACCAAAACTAGATCCCTTCACAATGCTTGACAAATAAACATGAGCAACAACTGACATTAAATCTTAACAGGGTATCACAACCATATTCGTGGTCCCTCAGCCTTATCGATTCGAACCTACCAAACTTAACTGTAAAATTGCAGATATATTATTTGAATGATCTATGACTAATCAGTAAAAAATAGAATTCACAAAATCAGTGTACTCTATGTATGTTTCCACGATATCATTATCAGTAATATATACCTCCCATATATGAAGTGGTTTCATCTGCATACAACTTATTCGTCCGAACCCATCTTTACCGTAGCCTCTTATGATGGTCCAACTAAAGATAATCAACCCTCAGGTCCTTATATCAATAAAAAAGAGGAAAAAAATTAATGTCACAGAAAGAACACTATTCATTATTGCATCAGATGTGGAGTCTGTTGCAACAGATGTGGAGTCTGTTGGAATACATTAAACTAGCCTTGCTGGTGGTTTGATTTGTTCCAACAGTTGCTCCGTCTGTTGCAACATCAACAACAACATAAACTGCAAAGAAATGAAGCAACAAATAAAAAACATCAACAACAAAGAAATAACAACATTTGTTCCAACACCATCAACAATATCATTAACAACAAAGAAGCAACATCCTTTATTCCAATACCATTAACAACATCAAACCACAACTTTCAACAATGCCAACCCCACCACCAACATCAATAACAGTATAAACAGCAAAGAAACAAACAAAATATATACAAGAAAATGATACTGCCAACAAGGCTTTTAAACTTCTTCCAACAGAATACTTTTTTTGCATATTGTAATAAAAATTCTCGGTTCGTTTATTCAATACTTAAAAGTTCCTTCAATTTTTTTAAATAAATATGCTATGGATAAATGTTAATTAAATAAAAAACAGATGTAAATAACTTGCAAAGAAGAAGACGAGAATGAAAGAGCAATAGTAAACCATACCTTAACGTAAAAAGGGTATCAAAATAATAATTTCAGTCGAGGAAAGATATGGATCGGTTTAGTCCGAAAGAATCTTTATGAGAAAGAGAAAGGAAAATAGAGGAGATAAAAAAGGCTGTGATAATCCTAACCTAAAGAGGAGGGAAAGAAAAAGATAAGAGATGAATAAATAAATTTAGGACTGAACTGAGGAGAGGAGGATAGATGAGATAATTCTAAATGTATTATGTACGTAGACATGGGTTTCAATATTCATTAACTAATATAATTAATATTCATTAATAATTTGAGGTGCATGAGGAAGAATAGTGACATTGAAAAGACAAGATAAGACTACTCTTCTGAACACATTTTTGAGTTATCCAAGAAAAAGAAGAAACTCTTCAATTTTTACCGCATTTTGTAGTACTTACTACTTTATCTACTCGGACAGAAGCTTGCTTTAAAATTTTAAAAAATAAAATTTCAAACAGATATATCATCTGTTGCAACAGATATAAATATCTATTTAGAAATCCCAATAGAACAGACATTTGTACAACAGATACTAATATATGTTTAAAAATCCCTTTCCATTCGATAATTAAATAAGAGATGTTAACTGTTACAACAAATATCAATATCTGTTTAAATATCCCAACAGCTAAGTCATCTTTGACAAAGAGGCACGAGGAAGACTAGTGACATTGAAAAGACAGACAAGTTAAGACTACCCCTCTGAACACATTTTTGAGTTATCCAAGAAAAAGAAGAAACTCTTCAATTTTTACCGCATTTTGTAGTACTTGCTACTTTATCTATTCGGACAGAAGCTTGCTTTAAAATTGAAAAAAAGATTCTCAAACAGATATATCATCTGTTGCAACAGATATAAATATCTGTTTAAAAATCCCTTTCCATTTGATAATTAAATCAAATATGTCAACTGTTACAACAGATATCAATATCTGTTTAAATATCCCAACTGCTAAGTCATCTTTGACGATAGATGCAAATGTCCATTTGATAATTAAATTAGATATGTCATCTATTACAACATATGTGAAAATCTATTTGAAATTTCCACCATCTCGGTCGTTTGTTCCAACAGATTTCATTGTAATTGATTTAGGTGGAACTAGGGATGAATGAATGAGCTCACAGGGTCAA
>NW_025843997.1:0-1646 GCF_002878395.1 Capsicum annuum | reverse complement strand
TTTATATAGCCATTCATTCGATAGTTCTTGCATTTATATATCATTTTAACTATGCTTTTAGTTGTGCATGCCAAATATAGCCTCAGTATTCATCGTCTCAGCTTTATTAGCCTCATTCAGGGATGAATGTTCCCAAGAGGGAAATATTGTAATACCCCAAACATTTCTAGCTCAGTCCAACCCATAGTACGTACTTGTAACACTTAGAAGATGGAAAATTACTTGTTTCGGGTAAGTTTTGGGATTTTCAAACGGGTATTAGATGTATTCAAATTGGTAAAATAGTAGCTCAACGTGATTAGGCTGCGTCACGCTGAGTATCACAATGAGCATGTCATTGCATCGCGATGAAGGCCATTTCAGCATTTATCAATTTCAGAGGGTCACCGTGGTTGCACCGCATCGTGGTGAACCTTAAAACAGCAATTGTCACGATCTATAGAGTCACCGTGATTCCACTGCATCACAGTGGGTATCAAGATGACCCACTCACCGTATCACGGTAAGGCCTTAATCGGCGTTCCAGTTGCGGGATTTTAAATCCCAAGGGAAATCTTGTCTTTCATCAAGCCCCCCAAATCGTGTAAATAGAAGATTGATCTTGAAATTGAGCAAAATATGCTCATTGTTCATCAAATTTCTCTCCATTAAAATCCTAGCTCTCAAATACAAGATCAAATCTCAAGAAATCTCGCCATCAATCCTCTCAAATTCATTAACCCAAGTATGTTAGATGCTCTTCCATGGGTTTCTTCCACCCATGGAATCCAAGTATCCGGTTTAAATTGCAAAAATTATGATCGTTTCAAGTTATTTTGATTTTAGATTATGATTTCACCCATGAATCTCCATGAACTGTGTTTTTACACCATGTATAAATGAAATTATTGTTGTTATTCAATTCTCCAAATTTTAATATTGTCATTCATTGAATTAAATCATGATTTAGTGCTATTCATATTGAATTCATGCTATTACTACAAGGCCCATAACATTCCCATGATTTGAATAAATTATGAACTACAAGTGTTAATGCCTACAAGATTGAAGATTTAATAGAGGCTTGCATGTTATGTCCTTTAAGCTTAAGTATCATGTTAACTATTTTTGCTTTTGAGTCCTGGGGGTATTGAATACCTAAAAACCATATCTGTTTACTTAGTCTCATCTCAGTATCTTCAGGATAACTTCAGAATATATTATGAGCATTACTAGATCAGTTATTTAAACTCAGAACAGTTTAGCATCCAGTGTCATTCAGTTGGGAGTAAAACTTAGCACCAAGCGAGTGCAGGGATGACGGCTTCCCTGTTAGATAGGCAGAGTCGTTAGTAGCAATCCCTATACTCCAGAACTACGTAGCCAGCATAGGATATGAGAAGTCACCCGTCAGTTTAGGCTTGACTATCTCACAGGGGTCTCCCATCAGATTAGGCTTGACACCCTTAGTCTTTCAGGGACATACTATATACTAGTTTAGTGGATCCACATAGCCAGCATTAGTACTCATGGCATGGTACTAACACCCTTCCAACTGAGGTTACAGGTTGGACCCTGATTAGCTCAAATCAGAATATGTCGGTTAGATGATACCTCCCACAGTCTCAGCTACAATTTTAGTCCAATAATCAGTTCAGTCACTTGGT
>NW_025843996.1:0-3168 GCF_002878395.1 Capsicum annuum | reverse complement strand
CATTCATTATCTTTTCTTTCTTCTCTTTATTTTTATTTTATTTTCTTTACTCAGTTGTCAAAATAAAATCATTGTCATTTTTTCTCTTGTCTTTGAGTCAAGTCCATGTCAAAACAAGTCAGAAAAAATTTCAAAATTGGCTACCAGCTTCTTCAATTACGCAAAGCAAGACAAAAGGCCAACTCATGAAAGAGACATGATTGTGAGCCAAAATAAGGCATGCAAAAAGTTTTATCAACCGCCAATTCTGGGACTCATAGAAATACCAAGGTTCAAAGGGTTTATCTGAGAAGCATGACAAAGCAGAGACGCTGTATCTGTTTCAGAGTCACTCTTAATAATCTGAGTTTGGGTCAATAATGCAGCAAGTCAGTGACACATGCTAATGGTTGAAAGCAAGATTAAATGTGACAGGGGCAAGAGCGATTTCCACGAAAGCCAAAGCCATAAATCAGCCACCATATTTTTAAACTAACAAGTTTTCTTTGTAAAAAACAGGAACACATGCTACCTTCGAATCAAGGATTTCAAATCCTAAACATCAAAGGCCGTAATATTCTCACTTCTACAAATGCAAGAGGTAATATTGCTGCACAGATTTGGTATTTAAAGTCATGGTAAAACACATAATACAATATTTCTAGGAGACACACTTCCTTATTTGGGTAATTCAAGCAACATTTGTTAGGAGACGCACTTCCTTATTTGGGTAATTCAAGAGACATTTGTAAGGAGATGCACTTCCTTGTTTGATAATTCCAGCAACATTTGTAAGGAGACACACTTCCTTGTTTAGGTAATTCAAGCAGCATTGGCAAGGAGATGTACTTCCTTGTTTTGGTAATTCAATCAACATTTATAAGGAGATGCACTTTCTTGTTTGGTAATTCAAGCGACATTTGTAAGGAGATACACTTACTTATCTGGGTAATTCAATCAATATTTGTAAGGAGACACACTTCTTTATTTTGGTAATTCAAGCGACATTGGTGAGGAGACACACTTCCGTGTTGGGTAATTCAAGCGGCATTTATAAGGAAACGCACTTCCTTGTTTGTTTAATTCAAGCAGCATTGGTAAGTAGAAATATTTCCTTGTTTGGGTAATTAAAGAAACATTTTTTAGGAGACACACTTCCTTGTTTTGGTAATTCAAGCGGCATTGGTAAGGATATGCACTTCCTTGTTTGGAAATTCAAGCGCTATCATAAGGAGACGCACTTCCAAAGGAGACGCACTTTCTTGTTTAGGTAATTCAAGCAACATTGGTAAGGAGATGTACTTTTTTGTTTTGGTAATTCAAACAGCATTTGTAAGGAGACGCACTTTCTTGTTTAGTAATTCAAGCAACATTTGTAAGGAGATGCATTTCCTTATCTGGGTAATTCAAGCAACATTGGTAAGGAGACGCACTTCCTTGTTTGGTAATTCAAGTGGTATTTGTAAGGATATGCACTTCCTTTTTTGGGTAATTCAAGCATTTGTAAGGAGACGCATTTCCTTGGGTAATTCAAGTGACATTTGTTGGGAGACGCACTTCCTTGTCAGTTTTCATTTGTCAGGTGCCCGCCTGAAAAAAGGTCGAATAAATGAAAAATTAAGAAACATGGTGAAGAAGTTGAAAGTCAAACAACAGGGTGAAGAAATTGAAAGCCAAGCAACAAGTTGAAGAAATTGCAAGTCAGGAGCCCGCCTGAAGAATAGGGTGATGAAACTCAAGTCAAGAGTCCAAAAGAAGATGCATAGATAGGATTTTTATAGTTTCATTTATGTTTTGACTTATAATTTCATTTTTGATGTAAAAATAAAGCTGGGGACTCGAACCTCGACAGAACCTCGCTCGACTCTCCAACTCGGTATAGTCCCTCTTCTTTCAGTCCTTGGGGATACCTGTGACTTGATTCCCTCATAACTAGGGATGAGTATAATGACCAAAGTCAAGACTTGGTTTCCCTCATTTCTTCTGTTTCATTTTGTTGAATAATGGTCGGGATAAAATTTTATCTCGTTGTCTACTTCTTTGTCTGAAAATACTTCATGTTTACATTCAAAGGGGGCATGCTATAGACACCTAATTTTATCCCTCTCAATGTTGATTTTATCTATTTTTAGCTCACCTTAGCACGTGCTTTCACCCGTGTGATTATATCCCACAAAAATACAAAAAAATAACAACCCTTAGCAAAATCCCTAACCAACCTAAACCAAAATATTCTTATGATAACTAATTAACAATCCTCTCCTATGAAATTAAGACACCTCACTACCCCACCCACGTGACCCCACCACATTTCTTTCCCACAAATAAAAGGAGAACACAATTAGCACAAACGAATAACAACAATTTTTGGGGGGCCTGATCACTAACAAAAAAGCCACCAATACTCTCACTGACGAGAGAACCATTTTATACTTATCTTCTCCACAAAAAAAATCTCCATACACACACCTCTCTCTCACCGATTTACACATTTATTACACACACTGTTACACACAAAGAAAATCAAAAGAGAAAAGGGAGAATTGAGAAAAAGAAAGGTCGAGAATAGACTGAAAAAGGAAGAGGTTCGGTTTTTCTCGAAGGTTTTTCGGTGAAACTTGCCAAGAAATCGATCTTTAGTTCATCGTCGTTCGAACCATTTATATAAATATCGAAATTTCTTTATTCTGCTCTTGATTTCTGAGTTAGATCCGCCTAGCGACGTTAAGTTTCGCTAGAAAACATTGAAACAGTAGGGATTCTTCGCTGAAACTGATCATATTATGTGTTGGTCACATGATAGTTCTTGTGTACGGGTCTGATTTTCATGTTGTAGTGATTCCATCTCGGGTTTATTGATATTCATTGCTGATTCTGGGATTTGGGTTTCTATTCGTCTTAACCCGTTCGTCGAGTCCAGTTTTGAATTTCAATTCTCGATATCGAGTTTGAAGTTGGGTTCTATTCGGAGTTTCAAGTCCGAGTTTTCTTTATTATCGATGAAAGCAAGATCTATTGAGATCCATTTCTTCAACCCATTCTCTTTTCTTCATTTTGACTGGTTGCATTACGTGTTGGTTGATTATGATAGCTTGATTTCGTTGATATTATTTTGCTGTTTAAATTCATTACTAAAAATGAACATAGATTATTGAAATGGTGATTGCTAATTGTGGTGATTGATAAAAG
>NW_025843995.1:0-1821 GCF_002878395.1 Capsicum annuum | reverse complement strand
ATCTTTTGAATTTCTAATATTACTTTATTTAACAATCATTTTTCAATACATTGAAAACAATCCCAATGCGTGGGAATGAACAATGAAGTTAAAATTAAGGATCATGAATTTAAATTGGTAGATCATGTTATTAAATTTTTTTTTAATAGTAGATCTATTTAAATCATCAAACTTATTCAGTAAAAATTATATTCTTATTCTTTTATTTTAAAAAATATATTAATTTATTATGAAGAAATTTTCATGCTAAGAAATCTTTTATCATTACTTAAATTTTTAGTTTTTTCTAAAGTCGTTTTCTTGGATTGTTGTCAATGTTTCTAGAGTCACTTATAAAAATCACCTTTTGTTTTTGCTAAGATAATAATGTCACTCAGTTATTAATATTTTTCTCAAAAATTCACTAAATACCTCAAAAGTTCCCTCCTCTTCTAAGTAGCATGTTATATTAGTAAAACATCATTTTTTTAAAAAAAAATAATAAATATATTAGCTCAGCAAACTCATTTAATCAAAATAAATAATTTTATTTTTTTTAAAAAAATATATTAATATATTAAGAAGAAATTCTCATACTATTTTTTGAGATGAGCATTCAAGTTTTTATATATAATTTCTTATAAAGATCAGTTATTATTTAAAGAAAATAATATCACTAAAGTAAATAAATTATCTAGAGATTTTAATTTGCACGTAAAAGTATGTTGAGTTGTCTTACAAGTTGTATAATAATAGCTTACTTGATCTGGTCTTACAGGTTAAATTATAGTAGAACCATATATAGTATGAACGGTATAAAAAGTCAAATCTAAATGGCCCTTATCAAATCTGAATGGACCTTATCTAGAGATTTTAATTTGCATGTAAAAGCATGTTTCTTCCGTTATACTCTATTAAGAACTTGTTCTGACTTATTGTTTTTTCACTTACCTATATCTATAATCTATATTTATATCAATAATTTATAATTTATATCTATATTTATATTTATAATCTATATCTATAGTCTATAGTTTATATCTATATCTATTTATGTCTATAATCTGTAATATATTAGAAGTGTGAAAGCCATTCGAAATGTTGTTTGAACTTTTTGTCTTTCATTAAAAATATTTGCGATAAAATTATTTTTCACTATTTTTTTAATATTTAAGAATTAAAAATTAATCAAATATATTTATGATAAAACTTTTCTTTATTAGAAGTCAATAGAATTCATGAAAACTAATTTTTTTTTTATTAGTTCAAAATTTTTAAATCAACTAAATTTGATTTTAATTATATTTGAAAAGAAAAATTTAAGAAGTATCAAATTTTTAAAAGTTTTAAGTACGTAATAAAAATGTAATTAAATGATTTTGTAAATATTTGACTTTAAAAACAAAGAAAGATTTTAAATATAGAAAACAAAATAGTACCACAAATATGGTTCAGATTGATGCGTCTCTCTTAGCCTCTAGCAGCAAGGGAAAGAGATACTGCATGATAAACGCAAAAGTGACGATCCATCAACCACTTAAAACTTCTAGTGGTAAAATATAAAATATGCTTACACTAAAATATATGTTTACATTTACATTATTATACTAAAGTGTGAAGGATCTTTGAAAAATGATTTGACCTTTTTACACTTTATTAAAAATTTTTGCAATAGACAAAATTATTTAATTTTAAATAATCAAACGTTACATGTGCATGTCACGTGCTGTTAAACTAGTAAGCTAAAAGCGGGCCGACTTGATAAAATTAGGATCTAAAGCCAAACTTCATAAAATATCCTAAAAATATTTTAAATATAGAATTTATAAACCTTTTTAGATA
>NW_025843994.1:0-1771 GCF_002878395.1 Capsicum annuum | reverse complement strand
TTTGTAAATAGAAGAGCCAGTGAAATATAAATTTTTAATTTCAAGTCACTCTTCACTTTATTGCATGTACATGTAGTGGCAATAATTTTTTTCTGATGAAAGTAGAGCTTTTTATAATACAATAGATTAAATTGTAAATTTGTTGTAAAATATCTTTAATTTGTTCTAGTTTATCTGTTGCAATACGTTGGTCATTTGTTCACTACTATAAATGAGGGCTATGGGAATGCTTCTTTAGTGACAGTTCAAGAACCGTTTCTATAGATGACCGACGGTTAAACCTTCGCTTAAAGATGTCTAGTCTATTAGCACAAAAAACAATCAGAATCATCGCAATAGATGTATAACCAACACAAAAAAGTAGTCCATAGCGACAGTTCGATTTTAAGAACCGTCGCAAAAGACCATTTTTAGCCATGGTTATTTTACATACCACTAGAATATCATTCCCCAACTCGAACTCTCCCTCTACCTCAGGTGACGCTATAACGGCCATTAAATTTTACAGCGAACATATCGCAGTAAAAATTGTCATAAAAAAAGACTTTGTTCTTAACAGAGTCGCCCTTTTTTATACTAGAGCCGATAGCAATTGCATCGTCAAAGGACTTATACCCACCAAATATCTACAGAAAAGCACTTCTTGTCTATACTCCACCACTGGAGAAAAGATGAAAATCAATTACAAACTTTCAAAAGCCCATATCTGCAACAATGGCATTTGTCTTGTCAATGATTTTGTCATTACTGAAGGTATCACTGAAGATATCATTCTAGAAATACCTTTTGTTAATCAAATTCAACCTTACACAAGCAATTTTAATGGTATTCACATAACAATATTAAATCAAAATCTATTCTTCCCTTTATTAAGGCCCCTCTCACAAGAAGAAGGTAACCAGTAGTGAGTAGCTTATATGAAAATAGTTTTCCCATGCTCTAGACAATATATGAACTTAGATGCTCATGCTAAATGCATATACTACCAACCTAGCTTTGATACCAAAAACAGGATCTTAAAGGATTAGAGAGAAGATTAAAAAGAAAGTGCTACACCAGTACTTACAAGATTTTATTCAAACTTTGTTAACTGAAAACATTACAAGAGAGTTTAGGCAAGCGAAATATTTCTTATGTTGGAAATTTTCTGATGCCTTCTCTAGAATTACAACATGTCTTATATAGACAAAGTGAAAGATAAAATACATCTAAAGTGTACAAGTGTAAGGCTAAGATTAAGTCTTATTAGCCGACAGTCCTTTTGTAAAGGTAGTTGAGTGCTTTTGCTTTTTGAAAAAGCTGAGTGCTTTGCTTTTGAAAAGCTTTTCTATAAGATTCCTATTAGGAACAGTAGAATGCCCTTTCAAAAAAGCAATTTCGGTTCTTCGAACCTCTACTTTTTGAAGGGTCATTTCCCTATTCTTAATAGGGGTCCATATAGGCCATAGGTATTCTTTTGGGATTTAGCATATCTCCATTATTATCACTGCTTCCTGTGGAAGAAGCTTCTTCTAAAAGCTGTAAGACTTCTTCTTCATTAGTTTCCTGGCTTTCCATATCGTGCAAAGCCTTCTTCAATTTTTCCTTTAGTGATTCTTATTTTGTGAAGCATTGTTTGGAGGAGAAATTGGTGAAGCTATCTTTCCTTTATCCGGAGTCTTTGGCGCTACTGGTTTAGGAGTCCAGCCTTTGACCTTTATCTTTTTGGATAAATATTTGATACGATCCTGTTCTCCTTTAGCGAAGTTCCAAGATATAATGTATGAAACTC
>NW_025843993.1:0-2234 GCF_002878395.1 Capsicum annuum | reverse complement strand
CTATACTAGTCAAAAAGACTTAGATGAAACAGAAAGTACTATAGCAATAGAACAAGAATTCATGAATGTAGAAATATTACAAGAAGGATACAAAGTGGATAAAGAAATAGAAAAAGCTATAAGATTAGCTGAAGAACATAGATATATAATATTTAAATGTAAAGGATGTAAGAAAACAAATATAGATATAACAAAATGTATAGAACACTTTAAAACTTGCTTAGAAAGAGACGATAATTTAGGATATAGAATTCAAAGTGATTATACAATATCTGAAAAAGAAAGTGAAGATACAACATCAATAATCGATTATAAAGAATTAGCAGAATTAGAAACAGCCTCATCAACAAGTGCTAACCTATTTCAGCAGACTAATCCACATTTACAACCTATAGATTATATTACAGGTAATGTACCTAGAAGACTAGATGTTAGATTAAACTCAAATACAGAAATTAGAGAAAACATAAGACCGGCAGGAAAAAAGAATGCCAATAGAAGAACAGATTAAGTTACAAGAAGGAGGAAGTAAAGGTAAAATACTAAATATAGCAGCTCATAACCCACAAATAGGGATTCAGTAATAGATTTATGGAAAAGAATAGTAGTAGCAGACTATTTAAGACATTATACCAAAACAGATACAGAAACAATGTATAAATACATGAAAACTTTCTTAGGGGAATCTGCAAAGGTTACATGGAAAGCCTTTAAGACCAATTCTCCACAACAATTCCAAGTTTTATTACAAATTGGACCAAACCCTTATAATTTTACAAATAAAATGCATATTCTACTAACAAGAAAAGACCCAAACAGTGGTTTAATAACATTACAAAAGGAGGCATTAGTAAAACTAGAACAACTAAGTATATCACTTTGGCTATATATCAAAAAAAAATTAAAAGATTATTTTTTTATACTACAATTACTGGAAATACATTTAGCGAGGAATTAGGAAATAAACTATTTAATAAATTATCAGGAACTTCAGGAAGAGAAATAGAAGATAGATAGTATAAGAGAGATGATGTAGCTCAAAATCCAAATGCCAAATGGACCATAGGACATAGAGTCCAACATATAATGGATATTCTAACAGAAAAATGTAAAAATATACAAATACAAAAACAACTAAAGAAAAATGAAATGAGTTTTTGTAAATCAATTATATACACAACACAAAGCTATGATAATAACCAAAGAAAACCTAGAAAATATAAAAGGAATTATAATAAAAAATCTTAGTTTCGTAAAGGTTACTTTTTGCGTAAATCTAAAGCTAAAAAACTATACCTAAATAAAGAAAGACGTGTTAGAAAATATAGAAATGATAAAAATTATAGAAATAAATTACAGTGTTACACATGTGGTAGCATTGAGCATTTAGCAAATGTATGTCCTAAAAGAAATAATAGTAGAACTAGAAATTCTCAACTAATAGAAGATTTTCAAGAGACTTTATTAAATGTAGATGAATACATGTCTGACACAGAAAGTATATATTCGATAGTAAGTTTTGAATTAAATAATAATGATAAAACAGATTCTTCAGATTCAGAAGAAGATAACTTAGTAAATGAAATAGGACAAGAGATAGATGATTTAAATCTAAATGACTTAATAATTAATAATCTAATGAATGCTACACAAGAATGTACACATATCTTTCAAAGAAATAAAGGATTAGATAGCAATAGATGTAGTATATGTAAATGGTATCCTAGTAAAGAAAATAGGACAAAATGTAACAAATGTTATATGGAAGCATGCATTAATTGTATAGAAAATATATTAGAAATAAAAATAGAACCAGAAGTAAGTAAAGAAAGACAAACAGCTAATCAACTTATAAACTTAAGAATAGCAACCCTAGAAGCAAGAGTAAATGAATTAGAACAAAGATTAATCAAAATAGAAAAAGGAAAAACAATTGAAGAAGAGACAAGTACACAAAAAATAAGACATTCGGACCAATTAGAAACAGAACTTATGAATGTAGAAAGAAGTAGTAGTTTAATATGTAACGAAGATAAAGAGTTTTCAACAATAAAAGTACTAGTAAAAATAAAAATTCAAGACATAGAAATAGAAACTTTGGCATTACTTGATCCAGGATGTACAAGTTGTTTAATTAATAAATCAATAGTACCACAGCATGTAATAAAAATTTTAAACCAACCAGTAGCGGCAAGACAAATGGATGGATCATATAATACTTATAAATATTATAT
>NW_025843992.1:0-1797 GCF_002878395.1 Capsicum annuum | reverse complement strand
ATGATATTCTAATCTATTCTAAGAGTAAAGAGGATCATGCCAATCACCTCCGAATTATCCTTTAGACCCTTAAGGATCATCAGTTGTATGCCAAATTTTCTAAGTGTGAATTCTGGTTAGATGCAATTGCCTTCCTGGGGCATATTGTGTCCAGTGACGGGATAAGAGTGGATCCCCATAAAGTTGAAGCAGTGAGAAAATGGCCCAGGCCCACGACTCCAACCGATATTCAGAGCTTCTTTGGTTTGGCGGGGTATTACAGAAGGTTCGTAGAGAGTTTTTCTTCCATAGCTGCTCCGCTTACTAAACTGACTCAGCAAAAGATGAAGATTGTGTGGTCTGACTTGTGTGAAAATAGTTTTGAGAAATTTAAGGACAAGCTGACTACTGCTATTGTTTTGACCCTTCCCGAGGGTGTAGATGATTTTGTGGTTTATTGTGATGCGCCCTGTGTGGGACTTGGTTGTGTATTGATGCAGCATGGTAAGTTGATGGCTTATGAATCTAGGCAGTAAAAGGTGCATGAGCACAATTAACCCACTCATGACTTGTAGTTAGCATCCGTGGTGTTTGCACTTCAAATCTGGAGGCACTATCTCTATGGAGTGCATGTTGATATTTATACTGACCATAAGAGTTTACAGTATGTTTTCTCACAGAAATAATTGAACCTCAGGCAGAGGCGTTGGATGGAGCTTTTGAAAGACTATGATATGAGTCTGCATTACCATCCGAGCAAGGCAAATGTTGTAGCCGACGCCCTCAGCAGGTTGTCTATGGGCAACCTTTCTCATGTAGAAGAAAGAAAAAAGGAGATGGTGAAGGATATTCACCGCCTTGCAAATCTGGGAGTGCAACTCTTAGATTCTGAAGATGGAGGGGTGATTGTTCATGAGTTGGCTAAGTCATCTCTTTGTGCTGAAGTTAAGGAGAAGCAGGTTGAAGATCCTATCTTGATGCAAATCAAGAAAGATGTGGGTCAATACAAGGTTATCACGTTAGAAATTGGTGGCGTTGGTATTCTGAAATTTCAGGGTAGGTTGTGCGTTCCGAATGTCGATGGGCTACAGGAAAGAATCCTTAATAAGGCACACACTTTGAGGTATGTCATTCACCCAGGCTCTACTAAGATGTACCATGATCTGAAAACCTTGTATTGGTGGAATAACATGAAACGTGATGTAGCTGATTTTGTGTCCAAGTGTTTGAACTATCAACAAGTGAACGTAGAACACATGAGGGCAGGTGGTACTTCCCAAGAGATAGCCCTGCCTTTATGGAAGTGGGAAATTATAAATATGGACTTCATTATAGGACTTCCGAGATCCCGAAACCAGTATGATTCTATATGGGTGATTGTAGATCGGTTGACCAATTCAACCAACTTTTTGCCTGTGAGGACTAATTATTCGGGAGATATTTATGCTAAGATTTACATTGAGGAGATAGTTCGATTGCATGGGGTACCAGTGTCCATTATATCCGATAGAGGTACGCAGTTTTCATCTTAGTTTTGGAGATCTTTTCAGAAAGATTTAGGTACACAAGTGAATTTGAGCACAACTTTCCACCCTCAAATGGATGGGCAAGTTGAGCGTATCATTCAGACCCTCGAAGATATGTTGAGGGCATGCGTCATTGATTTCAAAGGTAGTTGGGTAGATCACCTGCCACTAGTTGAATTTGCTTACAATAATAGTTACCATGCCAACATCAAGATGGCCCTTTTTGAGGCTTTGTATGGGAGGAGATGTAGGTCTCCGATAGGATGGTATGAAGTAGGTGAGACTCAGTTGT
>NW_025843991.1:0-4667 GCF_002878395.1 Capsicum annuum | reverse complement strand
AAGCAATGGTTTATATGTGAGAGAGTTGATGACCCTCATTAAGAAAGATTATATATGTTTTTCTATCTAAGGCTAAAGCGTGAACTAAGATTGAGGCCAAGTCTTTGATACATGTCATGGTTAGTTAGAAATTGTGTGTATGTTTTTAAGAATAGTGCAAGAAAATTGTTGTTGATAAAGGTTTAGAGAATATGCGAAGTATGCCTTTAGGGGTGTTTTCCTTAAAGTTATATGTGATTTTTAATGATAGGCTTGAATGTCATGTTGGGTGTAAGATGATGAATGCAATATGCACTAGTGAATCCATATCAAGAGTTTTAAATTATTCATTGAAGTCGTAAGGCATGTTATGCTTAGGGTGTGAGCTCTAATAAGATATAGAATATTTAACCTTGTGGTTTAGACTAGTATTGTGGTTTGGCATGTTGTATCTTATGATTTAGTGTTAGGATTGATCATGGTGAGAGAACTTAGTTTAGTTTAGACCTTAGTAGAAATATTTTGTAGTACCAATATGAGAATTATAAGTTGAATCAAATGAGTATGGTATTTAAGGGGAATAGTATAGTTGAGAGAGCATTTGAGAAGTGATGCTAAGCTTGAAAGTAAGAAGTTGCGCTGTCTGCGGCCTAGCAATCCTATCCTAGTTTATGAGTTATATATTTATATTCCATGCTATAGAGTTATATCAATGTTGTGATTCCTTAGTTGGATGTTTTGTTCAGATCATGCCCAAAATTCTTTGCTCCCTAATGTCAATAGAATTTCATAGAAAAGTGCTAAAGAAATACTCCATTTGAGTATGGGTAGTCAGTATGATCCAGTCCATACAGCCTGTAATCTAGTTTAGCAAGCAAAAAGATAAGCTCCTATAGATTCTTAATTTTCCAGCTAGTTTTACTATCCACAGTCTTATACGTATGTACATTCCAAGAGGCAATGTGTTTGTGTCCAATTAAAATATGAATTTAGCTCAGTTCATGCACCAATTTTAGTTTCAGATATTAAGTCATCATTCAGTTCGTAAGAATTCTGTGTAGTATCACAGTCTATTCCTAGTATTTTCACCAAATTATTATCATTCGGGGGCGAATGATTCCAAGAGGGGGATATTGTAATACCCTAAGTTTTCATGTCATCAACCTCTCATCCTTTCTCGTGAGATCAGATCCAGTGCAACGTAACGGTTACTCATCAGTTGACACTTATTTCTATCTTAGCCATATAGTTATTTTTCTTGAGGATTCATGCACTTGCAGACCAATTCAGTAGCTTATTATTCTTGAGATCCAGTGATTCAGTTCTATCAGTTACACATGATAGCTTAAAGACTAATATTCCTCTGTGTTTCAGTTTAATTATCCACATTCGAGGATGAATGTTCCCAAGGGGGAGATAATATAATACCCCGTATTTTTGTGCTAGAATTCTAACCGTCGTTCCTATGCATCCAAGTGATTCTCACATGAATATAAGTTTCATGATCATTATCCTAGTCTATGGAGTAGTTTAGAGGTGAAAAATATCTATAGTAATGACCTAGAACAAGGTTGAGCTAAGACCAATTGATTCATCCAAAGTTTGACATTCGATTCTACAAGGGTCAACTTCAAACGTGTATATCTCTAATATACATGAAATTTTTCATCCCAAGACCTATAAAATTCTAGATGATTGAATTATCTTTCCAACGATACCAATTTCGCAAAAATCCAATACCCGAGCTAAGAGTTATGCCCATTTTGGTGCAAGGCAGTAAGGGTGTGCGATGGGCAATGCGCCGCCCTATCAAATGTGTGCGATTGGGAGTGCGAGGCACACTTAAATGTCTTCCATAAGGCATGCGAGGTACACCTTAAGGTCTGCCATGGGTTGTGTGCCGCATATCTCACTTCCAAGTGCCAAAAACAACCCTATATATGTCTATAACACGGGAATAAACTCACACAACATCACAATAAGTTTACTTTCTCTCAAAATCACCAAGAACAACCTTTAGGGTTTCAACATAAAAATCCAATAGCTAGAGATTCAACCGTGAGAATTCTATAATTTTTACATATTCAAAATCCCCGTTACGAAGGGTATGAGTGACATCCAAAAGTTCATGAATAGAATTACGTCATTTGAAAAGTCATTCAAAGCTCCAAGTTTAAGGTATGTGGGGTTTTTCAACAAGATCACTCTTTTGTTCTTGTGCCCAAAAATACTTTATTTTATGAAGTTATGGATTTCATATGTTTTACTATAATTTTGAAGCATGAACTTATATCCTACATTGATTATCATGAGATTATGATATTTTTGATATTTTAGAAGCGGAATTATATGAGAATGATAATATTTTTTGCCTTATGGCTAAATTTCTAGATTTTGAAGGAATTAATATATGTTTATGATGTAAATCTTGAACCTTGATAAATTTTCATATGATGTTGAGGCATGAGTTTTGAACTCTAATTTAGATTGTCAATTTTTTTAAGAAATCATGTGTTATAAAGACTTTGTGTTTGAATGAATTGAGATGATAATGAGGCTTTGACCTTTTGGTCGTAAAAAGGGGTTGATTTGAACCCGAGATAAGGAAAGAAATCCACTTTTATTAATTATAATAAAAATGGTAGCATGATGGCTCCCGTTGTGAATTATTGAATTATTTATTTGTGGATTTTCTTTTAAAAAGATCTGAGCTAAGTCTGGGAGTAGTCTTTAGCACCGAGCGGGAGGTATAGCAGGATTGGTAGTTCTGTAGAACTACGTGGCCCCATAGGTTGTGTGCCTAAGGCTGATTTATAAGGTGATCACTAGTGTTTGGATTGATGATTTAAGATCCTACTCCGATGGCAAAGATAGGACAGCTCTTCCCAACGTGGGTTAGACGTTGGACTCCATGTAGCTCACATGATTTATGTCGGTTGTAAGAGACTCCCAATGTGTATGTGTGTATTCTATTATCTAATATGTAAATCTTATTCTTCTATCTGAGATAAAAACATATTTGTTTGAAAGACTGAGTTTGAGAAAGTCACTGTTTTTGAAAGATTTAATGAACATATATTCCAAAGAGAATTGTTATGAGATTTTATTGCTTTAATGATTTAGAATCGAAATGTAAGTGAATTGAGATCTATTATGATGACTCACATGTTTCACCCGATATATTTTGCTCTCTTATGATTATGATGAATTTAATTTGAGCTAAGTGAGTCATTTATATCAGCATGCATAATTTTATAAACTGTAATGATATTAAGATATTATTTTATATATGCATTGCACCCCATATGCTCGGTACGTCTCCATGGTACTGACCCACATATTCGTATATGGGCTATATTTTCTCAGAATATAGGTACAAAGTATAGTATACATCTTCAGATCCAGTCAGTTCGCGGCGTCCATCCAGCAGGTGATGAGTCCTTTTGATTCAAGGGATTAAGTTAGTTATACAATTTGAGAAGTGTTGTATTTTCTTAATCCAACCGTATTGAGTTAGGATAGTCGGGAGTCATGACCCAGCTACCTATAGTCTGTACTAGTGGAGGCTTCATAGATAGTCAGTAGAAGTTGATGTATTCCGTTTTAGTTTTGGTTGTAAAGGCAGAATTGTAATCTTGTAAATTTAGTTTTGTATCTATCATATTTAGAAAAGTTATTTTCCGCAGTTTTGAATAGATTTATACTTTTTGTTTAGTTGTTTATGAGTTATGCCAGTAGAAGGATTAGCTTGGGGTCACTTGTGATCCTAAGCACCGTGTGACATCTCGAGACCTCATTTTGGGGCATTACAAGGATTACCTTACTTCAGCTCTTATTCTAGATCTTCCTGTAGAGGGTAATGGATTAATAGTGTACTGTGATGCTTTTCTTTTTGATATAGGTTGTGTTTTGATGCAGCAGAGTTATGTTACTGCTTATGCTTCAAGATAGCTTAAGGTTCATGAGTGCAACTATCCCATTTATGATTTAAAGTTGGTGATGGTAGTTTTTGCACAGAAGATTTAGATTGATTATATTTATGGTGTGCATTGTGATATATTCACCAATCATCACAGTCTTCAGCATTTTTTTACGAGAAAGCATAATGCTAGAAAACATAAATAGATGGAGTTGCTTGGGGATTATGATATCTCTATCTTATATCATATGGGTAAGAATAATATGGCAGTAGATACTTTGAGTTAAAGTACGGTAAGTATGGGTAGCTTGTCTTGTATTTTTATTTCTCAAAAGTCGTTCGCATAGGACAATCAACCCTTAGCCAACTTGATGGTTTGACTTAATATTTTAGACTCAAAGAAGATTTTTTCTAGCATTGAGGTGAGGTCTTCGCTTTTTGAGCAGATTCAGGATCGTCAGTTTAAGGATAGTAAGCTTTGCTTCCTTCGTGACTAGGTGTTGAGCGTTGAGTCTGAGAGTAACATCATAGATTCTAAAGGAGTTTTGGGGTTTGATCTCCCTGTTTGTGTTTCGAGGATTCATGACTTGATTCAGTTGATTTGGCACGAGGCTCACAGCTCTAGATATTCTATTCACCTGGGCACAACTAAGATATATAGATATTTGAGGGAACATTATTAGTACAGTGGTATGAAGAAAGATATGGTGGACTTTATATATCGTTGTCTTTGTTATCAGCAGTAAAGGCCGAGTATCAATAACCTGAT
>NW_025843990.1:0-1278 GCF_002878395.1 Capsicum annuum | reverse complement strand
TCCATTTTACCATGCCCCTGAGGTGCATTCTTTTCCCAAATCTGAATATTTCTACGAATCCAGTAGCCTGTAGGTTGATAGACTTTCTTTGCTTGTTGAATTACGATCCTATTTCTCCCTGTGCTGTTCCTTGGCTTTTCCTCACATAATTGAAAAGACTGGTAGTAAATTTTGAAATCTTTTCTCGTTTGTTTTGACACAGACTTGACTTAAAATGTAAAGAAATGATTATGACTCTTATTTTGATAAATGACATAAAAAAACAAAAAAACAGAAATATGTAAATGAAATAGAAGGGCAATGTCCCATATTCAAAAAAAAAACTTATCTGAATACGACAACCAACCCCAATGAGTATGACATGCATTTTGGATTAAGCTGCCTGATCTTCCAATCCAGACTCCCCATTTGTTGTTGAGTTCATGCCTTTTGCCACTGAGCCGCTTCTTCAAATCCATTGGACTCCTACATCACATTCAATTGATGACATCTTAAAAGACTTTCGCCAACAAATCTCTTTCTTTTCACTTTTCACTTTTCTCTTGAACTCTCTATCGCCTTACGGTGCCCGGGAGAGTTTTCACCAATAAGACTCTCTCATTTTCATTTTCTCTCAACTCACCATCGCCTTATGATGCCCGTGAGGGTTTTCACCAATAAGACTCTCTCATTTTTATTTTCTCTCAACTCACCATCGCCTTATGATGCCCGTGAGGGTTTTCACTAATAAGACTCTCATTTTTTGTATTTCTTTCCTGATTTCTTATGCCGAGGGAGACAAGTGGTACTTCAACAATGTATTATCAATATCCATTGCATGCTTAGGCTTAACATTATCAAAAATTAATCTGAAGGACTTTCTTTGGTTGTAACTTGGCTTTTGGTTAAGGTTAGAAAAGATGGTAAGGGGCTCAAATGATACTTGAAATGGGGTGGGACTTACAACTTTTGGAATCAACTCAAACTACACATTAACTCATGCCCCAGTTTTGTTGACTGGGTGAATCTTAAATCTTTATTTGGTTGGACCGAGCCCGAAATAGGGCAGCCTACATAGCTCACTCTCGAGAGAGGAGAATCAGGTTGCACGTAGTTCCATCAGCTTGTTCTTTGTTTTGATTTGATTTTGATTTTTTTTTATTTTCGAACTCTTTCTCTTGTTCTTATTTTCTTGAAATTTATCTTTACTCTATTTTGATTCCAAAAGAGGGATATGAAAGAAAAATAAATCGAAGCTCAAACGGGTAAACAAGGGATGATACAATGTTTGGATAGAAG
>NW_025843989.1:0-1208 GCF_002878395.1 Capsicum annuum | reverse complement strand
GGGGAAAAAGAAAGACAAATAGAAGTGTAAAAACTAAAGAAAAAAAATAAAAAAAAAGGAAAGAGAAGAAGAAAATGAAAATAGAAAAAAGAAAAAAATATGAGAAAGGAAAAAAAAAAGAAAACGAGAAAGAAAAAAGGAAAAAAAGGAAAAAGGAAAAAAACAAGAGAAATTAAAGAGAGAAAATAAAGTGAAAAGAAAAATAAATCAAAATAAAAAAGTAAAACGATAAGAAAAAACTAACAAGAGAAAAAGTTAGAGATATAACAGAGTGAAAGAGAGAGAAAAAAAATAGTAATGATGCTTTATTTTGAAGTTTTGAAGGTCATCAAGATAATAATCTTTCATATTTGAGTTTGATTTGGAAAATGAATCTACTAATTGAAATAAGAGTAATTTATGAAAAAAGAATCTACTCCAGTAATTTATAAAAAAAAAAAATTACTGCATCCTTATTTAACTCAATTGATTTGAGTAAAAGAAGGATAATAAATTTTGTTGTATATGTATTTTAGTAGCAAAACTTGAGAAAATGGTCAAAAGCTCCCCCCCCCCCCAACCTTTACCCCAAATCCTAACTACACACTTATACTTTGCGGGGGTCCTAAGACCCCCTAAACTATTTTAAAATGGAATTATTATCTCTGAACTATTTTAAAGTGGAATATCTACCCGTCTAAAAGCCCATACCTAGATTTTATTTTAATTTGTGGTCTACACGCGCTGCCACATGTCATTCCACGTAATTCCACGTCATATTACTTTTTTTTACTATAAAAAATTAATTCCACATCATATGTCATTCAATTCTCCTTCTCCTCCTCCTCCTCCTCCTCCTCCTTCTTCTTCTTCTTCTCTTCTTCTTCTATTTTTTTTCTTCTTCTTCTTCAATGTCTTTTTCTTCTTCTTCAGTGTCTTCTTCTTCTTCTATGTCTTCTTCTTCTTCTTCTTGTTCTTCTTCTTCTTCTTCTTCTTCTATTTTTTTTTCTTCTTCTTCAATGTCTTTTTCTTCTTCTTCAATGTCTTCTTCTTCTTCTTCTTCTTCAATATCTTGTTCTTCTTCTTCTTCTATGTCTTCTTCTTCTTCTTCTTCTTCTTCTTCTTCTTCTTCTTCAATGTCTTCTTCAACGTCATCTTCTTCTTCTTCTTCTCCTTCTTCTTCTTCTCCTCCTCCTCCTCCTCCTCCTCCTCCTTCTCCTCCTCCTCCT
>NW_025843988.1:0-1202 GCF_002878395.1 Capsicum annuum | reverse complement strand
ATTTGAGAAAAATAAGTTGATCTAGAAAATATTTTTAAAAATATTTAAGAAAATCAAAGATGAGATAATTGTAAAATACTTTTCATAAACAAGAAGGATGGCGTAACCACAAAAATAACATACCTTCTACACATCCTTTGCCTTCTTCTAGTTTGTTGGAAGAGTAGCTATGACAAGCATGTGCTAGTACGAACTCAATATATGTCATATTTTTTATTTTAATTTATGGGACACTATAGGACACTGATGAAATTTAGAAAGTCAATTAATTTTGTATGATTATTAAATATTTTAATTAAATTATTAAAGGTTATTGAGATTTATAATATTTTTATGTAGCAATATATAATACTTTCTCTGTTCCAATTCATGTTTCACAAATGGAATCCAGAGAGTCAATCAATTTTTATATAGTTTTTGATATTTGAGTTGCTAATTATTATGATTTATAATAATTTTTATATAATTTTTAAATAACATGTGAAATTCCTCTGCTCCAATTTATCTGGCGTTGATAAAATTCGGAGAGTCAATTAATCAATTAAATTTTCTATATATCTTTTAAATATTTTAAATTGTTAATTATTGTTATTTATTGTACCTTCACGTTATTTTAAACTAACTAGTTTAGAATACACGCACTGCGTGTGTATCTCGCGTCAATGAGTTCAATTTCATAAAATCACTTCAATTTTATACAAGAAAATCTTTTAACTTCACTGTGATTAGCCAATGATTTTTCCATAAAAAAAAATAATATCATAATCAGCAATCCATGGATTTGTGTTAATTAAATTCCTGAAAATTATTAGATAATGGAAAACATACATGCAAGTACTATATATACTTCTCAACTTCCACATGAGCAACTAATGCCTATCTATAACAACTATTATTTATTTTCGTAGTTAAAACCTTTAAAATAAGACACACAAAAAAAATGAAAAAGTAAATATAGAAAAAGAAGGGGATCAAGAAATTTGAAGTATCAAAATGCAGACCGTCTCAGATAGTTTCCTCGTTGTTGTTAGGATTCATTTATATATTCCTACTCAATAACACGAGGCGTTCAGTTCTTTTTCAATCTTGATATAAATATTGCACCTTAAATCTTCATATATAAATTCAATTTGATATTATTCGCTACAATATCTCCAGATAGACCAATTATAAGATCATGATAATTATATAAAGAAGTTTAT
>NW_025843987.1:0-2853 GCF_002878395.1 Capsicum annuum | reverse complement strand
TAAACTCAAAAAAAGTAAAAGCAAAGCAGCCCGGTGCAATAAGGGGTTGATTGGTAGGATTCATTAGCGTTGTACATTACTAATACCTTGTTTGATACTCTTTTCTAAATTATGTATAACTAACACTCTATTTGGTATTATGCTATGTGTAACTAATACATAGCAAACCATGGTATTAGCAATGCAAGGGTTTTTAATGCATGCATTAGCGTAGCTAAATATAAAACTGCCCCTCAAATTCTTTTCATATCCATTCCATTGTATTTGTAGAGGGTTTTTATACACCAAAAGTTTGTTTTAGAAATTATGAAATGCATGTTATTTTTAATACATCAAAGCAAACACGACATAAAAAATAATCTCAACATAACTAACATCGGCATTTTTAATACACCCTATCAAACGATCCCTAAAACTCCCCTATGCGCAAGAAGCACATTACTAATACACCCTATTACTCCCTATCAAACAACCCCTGAAGATCCTGCAAACAAGAGGTTTTGAATGCATGTATTCGTCTGATTAAAGATACATCTACCCCTCAAAATCTTTTTCATATCCTTTCCGCCGTATTTGTAGAGATTTTGTAGAGAATATTTTTGTAAACAAATAGTTTCTTTTAGAAATTCTGCAAGCATGTTATTTTTTATACTTTAACCCAAACAGTATATAAAAATAATGTCAGCATAAATGATAGCATTTTTACTAATGCCAGCATTACTAACACCTTATTCAACACTATTCTTATTCACCCTATAACTAATCACCCATAAATCTCCCGCTACGCACAAGAAGCTCAGCACCCATTCTAACGACCGCTAAAGCTCCCTTTATATAGAGGTTGATTCCACGGATTAAACCTGTGACCTCCAGACCACATAAAAATAACTTTACTAGTTCAAATATGAATATGAATCAGAAATATCATAATAGGCGTTTTGGTCTAAGCGTTTTGAATGTGAGAGGCGTTTTGGTCTAGGCGTTTTGAATGGAATAGGTGTTTTGTAATTGCGAAGAATATTATTCATGGTATATTCTTGCTTGCCAGCTTGTTCCTACATGGTCGAGTCATTAAATCCCGATTCTTCTTATTCTATCATGGTTAACAAGATGGATGGATCTTTTGCGTACTATTTTTTAGCTTTCGGAGCTTGTATACGGGGATATGCCCACATGAGAAAGATAGTTGTTGTTGATGGAACACATTTATATAGCAAGTACGGGGGTGGGGTGGGGGGTGTTGCTGAGCGCCGTTGCACTGGACACCAAAAATCATATTTATCCAATTGCCTTTTGTGTTGTGGATGAAGAGAACGATGCTTCTTGGACCTTCTTCTTCGAGAAGTTGAAGTCTATAGTAGATCATGATTATGATCTATGTGTCATATCCGATGGGTACATCAGCATTGCCAATGCCTTCTCCCATGTTTACAATCGTGCACATTATGGACTTTGCATGAGGCACTTTGCTGAAAATCTTCGTGTAAATCAACACTGTGGAGAGAATCTTTATCGATTCTACGCCGCGGCAAAGACTTCTTGTTTTAATGATTTTAGCAAGCATTTTGTAGAATTCAAGGATAAATGCTCCGAGGTAGCACATAGCCTTGAAAATGTGCTTGGTTTTGAGAAGTGGAGTAGAGCACACTTCCCGGATAATAGGTACGATATGATGACCACAAACATCATCGAGTCGCTCAACCTAGTGTTGACAGATGAACGAGAGTACCCTATGTCGTATTTATTCAATCCGATTGCTAAAAAATTTGGTGAAAAGTTCAGAGGCATGTATTTATCGACAGTTCCAATAACAAATTTGTGCCTTATGCTGAAAAGATCTTAAGGTGGTAGTGGTGTTACTGCCAAGGTCAATCTTTTGAATAAAATTTGTTCTTGTAGGAAATATGACTTGGTGAAACTGTCGTGCGAACAGGCCATGGCCTATTATGTTTATGGTAGGGATAATTTTTCTAGGTTTTTATTAAGTTCCAATAGTAATAGTGTTATGGTATTATTTTGTTTTATGATGATAGAGTCTATTTTTCTTTGCGGTTGATTACTTGATAATTCTTCGAGATTTGGTTGAATTAATTTTGTCCTTTTTAAGATTGTTCTATAGAGTTGATCATTCATGAGAGTGCTATATTATTTATTTGATTAAGATCTTTTCTTATTTCTCGTAGCTCTTTTTCAAAAATCTTATATTCTATCATACTTTTATCTTTATTAGTCAGATTTTGAATCTTCTTATCTAATTTTGATTTCTGGTTTTTAAAGAAATCAAAATTTTGTAATAATTTATCTCATAATTTCTTTTGTTTACTTTGTAGGTCTTCAAGGATTTCTAACGTCTTTAATATTCTAGTATTATCCTTATGAAAAGCTTCTGCTAGATTTATTATAAAGTCTATAATAGTATTTAGTTGTGAATCTTCTCCATGTAATATATGTTCTCCGTTGTTAAATTACACTTAATAAGTGGATTATCTTTTAAACGTCTATTTCTTTTCTGTTTGTATCTTTAAATCTAAATAATCTAGAATCTTTAACGTATCTATTGTGAGTAATTTTATCCTAACGAAATAGTTATCTTATTCGGTTCACTGTAGTATTTTATTTGTCTGTTATACTATTCTATATCACTTCTGACACCTTATAATTCCCACTTCAGTGCACTTATGCATTCTCTTAGATTCTGTAGGTTTTTTATTGTTTTCAATACTTCTAAATAATTACTTCGGACTTTTTCTATTTCTAGTAACTAGTAATTCTCCTCTTTCTCTTATTTCTCTATTTAAGTACCAACACTTGTATACTTTTAGCAAAAGGATGTATTTTCATAAATTATTTTCT
>NW_025843986.1:0-1599 GCF_002878395.1 Capsicum annuum | reverse complement strand
AATATAGACTCCTCTTACAATCTGTTGTTGGGAAGGCCGTGGATCCACAAGGCCAAGGTGGTTGCATCTACACTACACTAAATGATTAAGTTTGTGCATGACATGCAAGAAGTGATTCTTCACGGTGAAGGAGATTTATCCGCTTGCGAAGATTCCCTTGTATCTTATTGAATCAAATAACGTAGAGGAGACATTCATCTATCAAATTTTTGATACAGTGCCAGTGAATCATATTTTTGAATGACAGGTTATATCGGGACCACAATTGTCTTCCACTTCTATCATGATGGTGAGTGAACTTTGGAAATACGAATTTGAGCCAGGAAAGGGTTTGGGACCGTCTCTGCACGGTATAGTTTGTCCCATATGTTCGAGTGAGAATATGGGCATGTTTGGTCTGGGATTTGAGCCTACGGCTGAAGATCTGAAGAAAGCCAAGGGATGGAAAAAGAAAACATGGTCACTCCTTCGCCCAATGCCACTACTCAGTGAATTATTTGTTAAGACCGGTGTCACGAAGCATATGAAATTTGAAGTTGAATTGGTTGATAACTGCCAAAACCTTTTTATTGAAGTTGATATGGTCGAAGATGGAGAAGGTACTAGTATGGCAGACGTGCAATTCATAGGTCCACCTATCCAACTCAATAATTGAGAAGTCACTCCTCTCCCCGTCAGGAGGGAGTTTTGGTAGTTTATTTTGTTTTTCTTTCTGTTTATCCAAGTTATTTCAGGGTTGTAATTTGGATTTTTAGTTTGTTTATGTTACGTTGGCATCTATGCTTAAACCGTTTTATCTTTTTATTTAATGAAATGCAATGTCCTTTTTGTTTCGTGTCTAATATATTTTGTTTTTCCTTTTTTTATATATAGTTCTCTTTATGCTGATTCTAATGACATGACATGCATGCAGAATTTTCAGCCTGATCTTAAAATCCAAACTAATCAAGATGTAATGAAGCAGGATGGGGAATATGATGAAGAAGAAGTACCAGAAGAAATAAGCAAAGAGTTGGAACAGTTTGAAGAAAAACCGAATCCTAATTTGAATGAGACTGAGCCAATAAATCTAGGGAATCAAGAAGATGTTAGGGAAACTAAAATCAGTGTACATGCTTTTCCACAGCTAAAAGATGGAATGATTCAAGCATTAATTGATTATAAGGATGTTCTTGCATGGTCTTATGATGATATGCCCGCTTTAATCACTAAATTAGTGGCTCACAAATTGCCAACTGACCCCGCATTCCCTTCTGTCAAACAGAAGTTGAGGAAGTTTAAAACTGATGTAAGTATTAAAATCAAAGAGGAAATCATGAAACAACTTGAAGCCAAAGTAATTTGAGTGGCTCGTTATCCTATGTGGTTATCCAATGTTGTTCCCGTACCAAAGAAAGATGGCTAAATTCGAGTATGTATTGATTACCGTGATTTGAACAGAGCAAGTCCGAAAGATGATTTTCCACTGCCCAACATCCATATTTTGCTAGACAACTGTGCTAAACACGAGGTTGCCTCTTTTGTGGATTGCTATGCCGGATATCACCAGATTATTATGGATAATGAAGATGCGGAGAAGACGTCTTTTATCACACCATG
>NW_025843985.1:0-1866 GCF_002878395.1 Capsicum annuum | reverse complement strand
TAGTTTTGGGTTTCATTTCGTTGTTTTCTTATTGGTTTGAAATCTGTTCGGATGGCGATTGCGGGACACTGATTGGATTTATTTGTCATTGGGTTCTCTGTTCGAGGATTTTGGATTTTGGAATTTCCCTATTATCAACGAAAGCAGTCTATCAAGTTTAGAGATTCAATTTTGGAGATACCGAGCTTGGGAGTTTTTCCGATTGAGGTCTTCTATTCGGGATTCGAAATTCGGGCTTCTTTAACATCATTATTCAACTGAAATTGATTATCGAAAGGTCCACTTTCTTAACTCCCTTTTCTTTACCTTGATTTGTTGAATTGTCTTGATTATGTTGATGCAACCATGGTTGGTGGATTTTTTGTTTAAGATCTAATGTGATGATTATATGCATAATGTGACTGATAAAAAAGGGAAGTTCGAGAGGCGGGATCGAAAAATTGATAAAAAGAATGATTTTAGATTAATGTTAGTTCGTCGGTTGTTCTGTTTAGTCCGGAATAAAATTTTAAATTTGTGAACATGATTGGATCGTGTTTAGGTTGAAACGAATAGGCAATATATGTTCGGGTAGGCAAGAATTTAAGATTGATGTTTTGGTTGGATGTTGGAATGTGCGTGTGAATGTTTCTTTCTAGTTTATCGTATTTAATTTAATTGTATAATTTGGCCGGAGAATGCCCCGAAGTATCTGTATATATATTTATTCACCGGGGAATGCCCCGAGGTATCATCTACCCGGAGGACGTTCGTGGTGAAGGCCCGAGGTGTCGGGTAGAGCATTAGTTTAGGATTAGCGTAGGTTTACTCTCAGTCCCTTTTAGTTCGAATTGTAATAATTGGACTGGACTTTACATTTCGGATTGTTTTGTTTTGTTTAATTATTTTGCGTGCTTTTTTGTGCGGTTTATACATTTCTTAGTGCCAAAAATAGTCGATACACTCTATCAAGCGACCGTGGTTGAACCACGGGATCGAGAGGTTCCTAACACCTTCCCCTCGGTCAACAGAATTCCTTAATCGGAATCTCTGTTCGCAAACCAGTTTAAAGAGTCAAATGGTTTTGGAAAGGATTATATAACGGTGACTTGGCACACCAGATTATGCCAAGTGGCGACTCTGAGTAAAAAATGTAAATAATCCTTTTCCAAAGCAAATTTTCATTGCTTGTCACGTAATAATTAAAACCCTTTCAAACATTAATTTATAACCACATTTTTGGAGTGCATAAAAAGGGGTGTGACAGCTCTGGCGACTCTGCTGGGGAGTCAATGACAAATTTTCAGAATTCGAGCTATTTTTGGAGTCGTATCGGCTTTGTTTGGCATTACGAGTGTATAAGCATTGTTTGTGGTTATTGTTTGTGTTATTTTCACTTTTGTGCGTTTTCGTGCTCTTGTTTATAGTATTTATCCTATGTGTTACTGCTTTATATCTGTCATCATGAGTCCACCCCCCGGCCTTCTTTCTGCAACAAGTCCGTAGTACACGTGTTGTACACAACCTCTAGTTGAGTCACCCTTATTTTAGGGGGGAAGCCGTCGGTGGTATGGAGTAGGTGGAAATCAAAGTAGCCACTATCGATCATACGCTCCCCCAAACAGCCTTGTTAGTAAACCACAACGTAGGTCAGCCTTTAGGTCATGCTTATGTGCATCATACGGAGTCCTAGCGGGACCCACATGGCCCTTTGTAGGAGACTCGCCTCTAAAGCATCCCTATATGCTAACTGCTGCATTTTTAAGGGTAACGTGGTCATTTGACGGACTGATTTTTGAAAAAAAAAATTTAGGAGTAAGGTGCGTAGGCAAAAACGAAAAAGAAAAAAAATAGAAAAAGTGAGTCGAAAAGAATGAATCAAAAGGA
>NW_025843984.1:0-1488 GCF_002878395.1 Capsicum annuum | reverse complement strand
CCTAGGTACCTTGTGCATCGGCTCAACTTCTTTAATATCTCAGCAAGTTCAATCCAGCATCCTTCAAGGGACATAGTGTCCCAAGAGGCAGATACACTATAGCCCCCAAACTTTCATGATTTAAATATGACATTTTCTTTGATGAATCTATCTTGGAGGAAGTGTTAATTTTGAGTTGACCCTCTAGCTCCAAAACTCAGTAGTAAGCTATGTACTCTATGGCTCAGTTTAGTCCATGATACAATACTTTATCCATGTCATGTATTGCAGGCTCAGTTCAATTTAGGTATCACGCTCCAGAACCAGTTATGTTCTCATGTTCCCGCTCATGCATATTGAGTAATTAGTCTCAGACTCATCGGTATTTTTAGTTCAAGGTAACAACCATCCTTGAACTTACTCATTCTCATTTTTAGATTTTAGTACCAAACTTGGTATTTAGTTCCATGCTCAGTTTTCAGTTCATACTTGGTATCTTTACCATTACATGTTCATGAGTCAATTCAGTTATGTATTCTCGCATCAGATATGTGTGATTAGCTTACCAGTACTTTCAGTCATGGATTCACATATCATGTAAGTCATATAATCACACATCAGATATGCATGGATTCAACTTATCAGTTAACCATCAAATATGCATTCTCAGTTTGAGAAACTCCATTTATCGGAACACTCAGTCCTACATTCATAAATCAGCTACCCATGCATTAGATATGCATGTACAATATGATATACTCAGTATTCAGTCATGTTAGCCATGAAATCATGATCATTCACTCATGCTGTATATGCATCATTTTATGTTTTCTCCCATATAAAGCAGTCATCATTCGAAGACGAATGTTTCCAAGGGGGAGATATTATAATAAACCAAAAAATCCAAACCAATATTAGAGCTATGTACAAAGCTCATGCATAGTACATCATGGTTCTTTTATAGTTTTATGATTAAATTAGATGTATATTAAGGCTTCAAATAACTCCCAGCTATTAGATGAATCAAAACATTCCTTACCGATTGAATTCTTAAGAAGGATATTGGTATAGTCAACTTCAAACGAGCATATCTCTTATTATACTTGGAATTTTTGATCTCATGACCTATAAACATATAGATAATTGAATTATATTTCCAACTATACAAATTTTGCCTAAATCTGATATTGGAGCAAAGAGTTATTCCTATTTTACTCCAGCATGTCAGGCTAGAAACTGTGTGACGATATTCGTGGTAGCTTACCACATTTGTGATGCCCTACCACGAAGGTCGTCAGCCTTAGGCGGAAACCAGCTCCTAAGTGATTAAATTCATGGTATCTTACCATATTTGTGACGCCTTACCATGAAGGTTGTCAGCCTTAGGTAGAAACCAACTCCTAAGTGATGACATTCATGGTAGCTTACCACATTTGTGATGCCCTACCAAGAAGGTCACCAAACTTAGGCAGAAACCATCAATTCCAGCTCCTGTGTGATGACATTTTT
>NW_025843983.1:0-5937 GCF_002878395.1 Capsicum annuum | reverse complement strand
GTCCGGGAGCCTTGGGACCTGAACCAGGGGTCTCTCTAGCCTAAAATTAATGTTTCAAATGCGATAGTAAAGTCAGATTTTCAATTCAAGGTCGTTTTGACCAAATGTGGGTCCCACACCTATTTGATCCAATTTTTAACTTTCTAACCAATAGGTCAAAATGATCTTGGGTGCATTGGGACCCAAACCAAAGGTCTACCTAGACTAAAATCAATATTTTGGATCTATTGGCGCTGTCGAAATTTATATTTGAGATTATTTCACTGAAGTTTTTTTTCGGTGGTCATTCTGAACTAACGAAGACTTCTAAACAGGGAATTGGCTCTAAAAACTAAACGAACTGCCCGATAACTGAATGGGCGATCCTAGCAAGTGAAATATGAAAAATAACCTAAAGGGTCATTACAATATCCACTAGTAAAAGGACTTTCATCCCCGAAAGTCAACGGACAGAAAAAAACTGAAAAGCTTGAAAGAATGAGGTATTGGGACCATATGTTCCAAGCACGACTTCCTAGATAAGCTCAGTGGAGAGAAAAAACTTGCAAGGAATTTTGCCACAGGTTTCCCTTATTCAACCAGCACTCTCATTCTACTTCTAAATTAGCTAACTCAACTTAACCACTAACTGGCCTCCAACTGAACTAAAAAGGCTAATGCACGTATATCTAAATCACATCACGCTGATACCATCATTATATCTGCATAAATCAGCAAAGGCTCATCCCAGCCAAAATCAAACAAAGACGTAAGTCATAAAGTTGACTCCAAATCCAAAAATAACATTACTTTACCTTTTTGCACATGCTATCTACTCCAAGCCAGGAGGAAAATCACTTGAGTCTCGTCCACACAGTCTCATCATGGAGAACTCAAAGAACTAAAGTTGATCCGCTGAAAGTCCACAAGGAAAACATGAGAATAAGCTCATAAGGCTCTATCTAGACATACAAATGGAGATAATCACGAAATACAATCTGTACCAATGCTGCAACCAGTCCAAATAAAAATCAAACTAAAATCTTGAAATCTAAGGTGTAACTAGTCATAACTGAATATTCCACTCTAAGATGTCTCATCCACTGAGAATGAAGACATATTGAATCCAACTCGAGAATATTATTCCCCTTAAGTAAATCATCAGAAACTCCTAAAGAAAATAGAAACTCGAGGTCAAAACTTAAATAACCAATACGGGGCCAATGGGATATCATCTAAACACTTATCAACTATAATCCAACCAAAGTCTAGAAGACCGAATAGGCAACAACGGAATAGGCTCAACCAACCTCTGAATGAAATCTGAACAAGGACAAGTCTACAACCAAAACTGCACGCAAGCTCTACAACACCAAGCTGAAATCTCAATACCAAGGCTGAACCACTAAATCTTAAATATCTAAATCAAAACTAAAAATATGTAGGCATTAATGCTCCAAATCTGTCATACTTCCAAATCGTCATTCCAAGGAGTCAAAATCCTAAATTGGGTCAATAAGGCTATATCAATGTCAAGTATCTCAAATAGACTCTAGTGTCCAAAATTTATATCTAAGACAAACCATACCCAGCCACAGTCGAGAAATATTTGGAGAGTAAAATCACCTACAGAGATAACCACTAACTTATAACACAAGCAATTAACTATATATCAGTTAGAGGGAATGAAACATAGCTGAAAAAATAAAAATCATGCCAAAGGAAAAATCACTAGCTGAAAATGAATATGACCCACTCTATATCCACTGGAGGGCATGAACTATCCAAATATACTCAAAAATTCTTAAGGCTGAAACCTACACTAGTGAAGGAAACATTAGCAACTCAAAGAAATACAATTTAAGCCGAAACTAACCAATCCGATACTCCATCTAGGCAGAGAAATAGACACAGGCTCATATTATCAAGGAGAATTACTCCACCAAGCCTCATTAGGATGAACAAGTATTGAAATAGGATTTTCTTAATACACCCAAGAACAACATCATCGAAGAAGAAATACCAATCTCAAAACCAAGGTCAAGGTCGAGACCACCACCAGAGTACCAACAACTTGAGCTAAAGAGTTTCTAATTTTACAACTTTAGAAGCGATCACTAGAAAGGCTACTGCCTCTAACTTTCCAACTTCTCTAGACAAAACCATATCATAACGACAAAGGAGTATTCAATCTCCACACTAACAGCAAGGCAATCCATCACAAGGGAACAAACCCAACACACCTACAAGATAAATCCATGACATCTCAAAATCACTATCAAAGAAAGAAATAGCCACAAATAAAGAACAAACCTCAAAGTGGTCCATCTCACAAATGAGGTATACCAAAAAAATGCCAAAATAAAAGCTTTCACAACCCAGGAGGTAAGTCTAAGAATCTCAAACTAAAAAATAAGCAACATAAATAAATTGATGACTCAAAAACACAAATAACCATGGAAGGTCAACTTACTTTCGATACCATAATACATCCTCAAATTTGATCTAATACAGCTAACCAAGAGGGAACATAGTCAACCTCACCATGCTAGGGGAAAAAATCATCAAATCGGGCTATATCTACTTAAGCCACCAAATGATATATCATAAGAAAATAAAAGTCCAACTAGATAACACTAGTCTATACAAGTACCCAGCGAGAATCAAATTTAGTATGTAACAATCATCAAGTAATAATACCAAGTAATATAAATAATCTCACATAGTGGTAGCAATAGCAACAACAATATCATTATCAATATACTGAATAGGTGGTACCAAAATAAATATCAATATTATGTACCACATAATGGCCATAACAGGGCTAATGTGCCAAGATAAATAAGACTCGAACCCAAAACCACTTCCATAGGGGTGAAATGTCAATATATATCTTTTCAATCTACTACTAAAATAAATAAACTATGGAGTAGTAACATAATCATGAATTCAACAATAAGGCATATAATGACCAATATAAATTCATCAAGGCATACAAATATCAATGGGAATAAAAACCTCAATACACATAATAAGAGATAAATGTGAGAAATAAAAGCACACCAATTATGGTAACATCCATAGTCACATGCCTGATGGGCATAGGGAAAATAAATATTAATGGGTCAAAATTATTCCGACCGACTGAATCATCAACTGAGGTGCCACGCGCACCATCTTTAACTGAAGATGTCACAACATCACAAGATGATCTAACTAAGCCAAATGACTTGAATATCATGTTAGGGACACACCCTAGACTAGTAGTCGGTCTCTCTGCGGCTATTGAAATTCCTGAAGCATCAATATGAAGAGAACACAAACTGAGCCCAAATGACTGGCCAACTGATGCTGAGAGAAATTTGCAAAATTATGTCCAAACTTCCAAAATCTCAGCCCGTCTTAGGAACTTTAGGCTAGTAGGGAATATAGGCTAACTCTAGCTGATCACCTCTCTCATACCAAGGGCATTCTCTAAACCTGTGTCTCATCACAACATAACTAAACCAAGATCCTAGAATACTTTAAGATACTGCCCCTCATAATTTAGAATGGTAGCCATGGGTCGAAGAACCATACTATACTCTGTAAGTCTGATGGGGACTTTTCCCAAATCCTTTTTGGCTGCCGCTGAGGATTTTCTATATCTATCTCTAACTCTCTAGTCTGATGCTACACTAAAATTCTTAAAACATTTGTTGGAGTCTTATCTGTATCTATCGATAATATCACATTGTCCTTCAGGGATAAAATAGAGTTAAAGAATATGTTCAAGGTTCATAGAAATACAGACACACGATAAGGAGTCGTAAAGTGAATTTCCAAAAATGTCACTGGAGCCTATCAAAGATAGGTTACGGATGTCTCCACACCAATCCAAAGAACTCTACTAACACTTAGCTCTTGTACTAATATACTAATGAAACCTAGGCTCTGATACCAATTTGTCATGACCCAACTTTTCATGTCATGATGGCGCCTACCATAACCCACCAGTAGGCAAGCCAACCTGTAGTCCAGAATAACTAGTAATAGACTACTCAATAATATAAGAAAAAGAATACAAAATATATGAAATAAAGGCCAGTACATAGAAGAATCCCAAAACCTAGTGGTATCAGTATAAGAGCTTCTAATACAAAAAGAGTACAAAAGTGAAATATAAAGAGAAATACAATGATATAACTTATCTTCGAATACAACTTATAGACTAGTATAATACATAAAAGAGAGATAAGTAATGCTCCAAATGTCAGGAGCTCACTCTAAGTCTCTGAACTAGGGCTGCTCTGCATGATACACACATCAATGATAATAATTCGTACTATGATCTACAGGCTGTAGAAGTGTAGTATGAGTACCAAATAAATGGTACTCAGTTGGCTATTGCCAACTGAGCTCCAAAGATAAAGCAGATATAAACATATAAACAAAATAGAAACTACACCCAAGAGTCCAGAAATCATATGACAAGTCAATAAGATAATAAGGAACAACTATCCTATTCATGTCCAAGAGTCTAACATAATAAGACTAAGGAAGTATTAGCGTGAACTATCCTATTCCAAATACATTCAATATATATCTATGCTATATCGTATATCCCAGGTCAATATACAAGTAAAAAAAGAAAGAAAGATGTATAGTAATATGCAAGGCGAAGATACGACTATATAATATGGATAACGAATGATGGGATATGCGGTAGTACCATAGCTTCATATGGCTTGATACATATATTTATATATAAGAACATGAGGTTATCTCAAAGCATAACTTATATCATAATATTCTCATTTTAAGATCTCATTATATTACTATTAGTTTTTAAATACTATCATACTCGGGCTTCCTAATCCACATGGCTAAACATGAAATAATCATGCATAATAATGTAATCATAAGATAGGAGAGGCCAAAGACATACCTCAAATCCTAATACCGGATCAATGACCAATCTGTCATAAGCTAGCCATAATAGTAATCATAATAATGATAATAACAATATCAATAACAATACAAAATAGCTGGCTACTTTGGACAATCAAATACCTAGCCGAGCCTATGTGCAGCCCCACCGCCCCAGTCTCGAAAGGTTCAACTATCATACAATAACACAAGGCATATCCTTCACCCATATGTATGCAACAGTCCCATACCAGCTAGCAAATATAGGTACATACTGGTGATAGGCGATGCACCTGCAGGAATAAATGCAAAGTACACAATCAATATCACAACTTATCATAACTGTCCCCATCAGGACTATTATTATAGAAATCAACCTTCGGCCTTGATAAATATCAACACATCATTAATTGTATCTTTCGGCCTTGCCAGGTGTCAACATATCATCAATTATCCTCTGGCCTTAGCGGATATCAACATATCATCAATATATCTTTCGGCCTTATCGGGTATCAACATATCATTAAAATATCCTCCAGCCTTGTCGGTTATAAATATATCATCAATATATCCTCTGACGTTGTTGGGTATCAACATCATCATAATAATATCCTCCGACCTTGCCGAGTATCAATATCATCACACTATTATCCTCTGGCCTTAATGGGTTTTAATATCATCACAATAGTATTCTTGCCCTTGCCAAGTATCAATATCATCAAAATAGTATCCTCCAACTTTATCGGGTATCAATATCATCACAATAGTATCCTCTGGTCTTATTGGGTATTAATATCATCATAATAGTATCCATTGGCTTTGCCGGGTTTCAATATCATCGTAATAGTCATTGACGAATAACATACACTAAAATACTTATAAATATAATTATACTACCATAGAATATATATCTAGTCAATACTTCCCAACTACTCGTTATTAGCTAACCAACACTTATTATAAAATCACTAGTTTGCTAGTCATCACATAACCTCTAGTTATTAGCCTAAACATTATCCTTCACATAATCCTTATTCACGGAATAGCAAC
>NW_025843982.1:0-1049 GCF_002878395.1 Capsicum annuum | reverse complement strand
TAAAAAAATGCATTGTATGCATAGTTTTTACAGTTTAGAATCCACCAAAATCATTATCGAGTTTCATTAAGTTTTGGCATATGATAATTTACATTACTTTAGAGATGAAATCATTCATTATATTCATCATCTTTTGAACGGACACGCACAAACAACATTGTAGAATATCTGAAGGAATTTTATAATCTGATTATAACTTAGACCACAAATCCTCGTTACTACCTTCTAATGGTAAGCTTGGTGATGGTCTGAATGTTTAATAAAACACCTTACGATGTCCTTTTAAACCACCTTTTCTTTATCCCTTCCCTCTCTTTTCATAGTCTGATAGGAAAATTGAATTGTGAGATGAAGAGAATTTTTAGAATTTTGTTTGTCTAAGGTATTTGTGTCTTTCTACCTTTCTGAAGTAGTGATAAAGTTTGCATACACTTTGTCTTCTCCAAACCTTACTTGTGAAATTTTATTGAGTATGTTATTGGTGTCAGAGGTATTTGTAGTTGAATTGAACTTTCGTGAGTAAGAGATAGGTCATTGTTTTTATAGTATGAGATAACAGACCAAATATAGTACTGTAAATTTAACATGCATTGTATCAACTCTTAACAAAGGTAAACTTTGTAATACACTTTATGAGTAAAAAAACTTTGTACAATTAAATTTGTCGGGAGATACATTAAGAATAAAAATGAGGTTGTAGAATAAATTTTGATGCAGAATTAGATTCTTCACTAACGTTATGTATAATTATCCCCCTATCCTTTGTCACACGAAACATAAAAAAACTAATATGTCGTGAATATAAGAAAATCAAGTAGATAATAACACGAACTAATACCATCAACACAGAAGTACAAAGTAAGTGAAATCACATAAATATACTTCTGGATTTCTCCCTATCCAGTTGTCTCCATTACAAATTCAATAATAACAACAACATATTCAATATATTTTTACAAAGTAGAGTCTCAAGATCCTTACGAATCCAAAATAACAAAAATGATTCAATTGAGGTAAATATATTATTTTGTATATAATGAAAATTAACA
>NW_025843981.1:0-2807 GCF_002878395.1 Capsicum annuum | reverse complement strand
GTAAAAGTGGGTTATAATTCGTAATAAAATAAAAGCAAAATATACTCTATTCCTGTACTTGTCTAAGTTTTTATTATGAACACTTTTACTTAGCCCTTTATCGTTTGAACCTCTGAACTCTTCATAAGATTACTTAGTTGAGCGTGTAGCACAAACGCTGATACGTAATTTTAATACTAATTTTAAAATAACATATAGAAAATAAAGTGAGATAGAATTAAAAGACCTCAAAACCTTTTCATCTTTTTATTCATACATTGTTCATCTAGGCACACAAACTTTTTTTTTTTCACTAATTGTTTTTCTTGTTGTTTTTGTTCGAATTTCAAGCTATCTATTCAAGTTTTTCAACAAATTATCCTAATTATTTGTTGTTCGAGTCTTGTTGTTTCTTTTTGTTAGAATATTTGAGTTGTTCTTTGATTTTAGGGTTGTTAATAATACTGATTTTATTGAATTTTTTTTTAAGTTTTGCTTTATTTAGTGCCTAATGTTTGTAAGATGTTTTTGTAGCGGTGTTATGACTTCAACGACATAAAGTCCACAATAGCAAAAATAATTTGTCATGAGTAAAATTGACGAGAAAAATAAACTGAAAATGCACGAATAAGAGAGGCGTATAAGGAAATGAAAAAAAGTTAATGGAGAAGAAATTTGAAGAGAGTAGATCGAGAAAGGGGCAAGAAAAAGATCAAGAAAGGAACAAGAAAAAGCTTAAAATTGTTCAAAAATGATATTTTGTTATGAAATATAAAGAAAAAATAAGAAGAATAAATAGGGAGAGAAGAGAGAAGCTTCTTTATTTTTCTTGATGGATGAGAGATGAACAAAACCTCTTTATTTATAGGAAAATTTACTCCTAGTCTGAGTAAAAGATGGATATTTCAAATCTTAATAGATATCAAAGTAGATATTGATAGATATTGATAGACATTCATTATAATGTAAATACATTTATAACACTCCCCCTCGAATGTCTAATTGGTAGATAATGTGCCTCGTTAAAACCTTACTAGAAAAAATCAGTAGGAAAAAAATCTAGTGAAGGAAAAAGAGTATACATCTCTAATAATACGCATTTCGGCTGCCTCATTAAAAACCTTACAAGGAAAACCCAGTGGGACAAAACCTCATAAGGAAAAAAGAGTACAACGCGTATTAACTCCCCCTAATGAAAACATCCTTGAACCTTTGCATCTCGATCTTGTGCACCATCTTCTTAAAAATTGTAATTGGAGAAGACTTGGTGAATAAATCAGTCACATTGTCAGTTGAGCGAATCTGTTGTACGTTAATATCATCATTCTTTTGTAGCTCATGTATTTAGAAAAGCTTTGGCAAAATGTGCTTCGTTCTATCTCCATTTATGAATCCCCTCTTAAGATGTGCTATGTATGTTGAATTATCTCTGTATAAAATTGTGGGTAGATTGTCATATTTCACACCACATTTTTCTCGAATGAGATGTATCATGGACCTCAACCATACACATTCTCAGCTTGCTTCATGAATAGTTATTATCTCAACATGATTCGATGAAGTGGCTACGATAAACTGCTTTGTATATCTCCAAGATATGACAGTATCCCCACATGTGAACACATTGTATGTTTGAGACCGAGATTTATGCGGGTTAGATGAGCACCCACCATCAACATGACTAGTAAGATCGGGGCTGCAATCTTTGGAGTAAAATAAACTCATGTATCTTATCCCATTTCGATGTCTCCTAGTAGGAGTAGAAATATATCTTGCTAACAAATTGAGCGAAAGACTATATTGGGTCTTGTAATTTTTTACAAGATACATGAGTGCACCAATTGTACTAAGATATGGTACTTCATAACCAATCCAAATTGGTATATTTCTCATTTCAGCAAATAATCTTATTGCTTTTGAAAACTCTCCGAGAGTTTCAATATTTTTCAAGCTATAAACTTATACAATATAAGGATTATCAATAAGTTTCCCAGAAACTTTTATATTTTGAATCCTTAAAGAAGTTTTTATACAAACTTTGTCAAAGTGACCATATTCAACATTTTATTTGTGACATATTTAAGTGTCTGGATTGCAAATCAAATAAGTTTTCACATATCAAGATCATCCTTTCATGTCACTTGATAAACGTTTCTACGTCAGCATGTTTAAATTAATGTAGAATTCAGATCCTCGTAATCTTTCACAATATTGCGTCAATATTTTGTCAAAGATATTGATGATATATCATTTTATATCGGTTGACAATGCGACATAACATTTAAGATCTCATCACTTCATTATATTCAGGTACATGAACCTCTCATAAGGTTTCATGAAGCGGTATGTCGTAGGCTCTTCAAGAGCTCATTGTTTTCTTAGTATGATTATTTGCTCCTTATTTTTCAAGGACTATTTCATTTGGAACCGATCAGTCTACCACGCTTCATGCATGCATAGACTTTGTCTTTTAGGAATACAAAATAAGAGCACTTGCGCTTAATATGAGATGCTTTCAGCATTTGACTTGAATTATTTTTTGGATGAAGATATGGTGATAATTCCTAACATATTTCATAGCACTTATAATCTCCCTATTATGCTAGGAAAACTAACATACATCCTCTACTTTTTTGAGAAATCCATCGTTGTGCATTGTGATATATTCATTAATCGTATACCGCACATCAAAATTATTAGATGGAATAATTGGTTTCCGACCTTGAACCAATTGAGAGGGAAGAAATAATCATAATTTATTGATCTAATGCATACAAATGTTATTGCAATATATCATATTTCAGATCAATACATTAAGTTTTGTTCTC
>NW_025843980.1:0-7928 GCF_002878395.1 Capsicum annuum | reverse complement strand
CAAGGAAATATCATAGGACTCATTCCTAACTTTCAATCTCAAATATCGATATATATTCAGTAGTCAAATTTCTCATGGAAAGGCATAACTCATGACATTTGTCTTAAATTGCTTGGAAATCATCAATACATAATGACAGTATACAACTCATGGAATAAATTCTCAATTTAAGAAACATAATGGTGAAATAATCATAAATATCAAACTTATTCAACTCAAATCTCATAAATCATAAATAAAGAAATTTGGGTGTAAACCCACTTGCAAAATCGTGTAAATCAATAATGGAAAGTAAATCTTTAGGCACAAGAACGAAAGGAGTTTTCTTGTTCAAGCCCCACATACCTTGGATTATAATTTTGGAGATGTAGAAACTTGTTTGGAACTTCTTCCTTACATTTTTGAGCTAAGATCCTTGATGCCTTTGACTAGGGGAGCTTAATTCTTGGACAACTTGGAGAAATCTATGGAAGATCCTTGAATTTCTTGGAAGAAGTTTTGATTTTTGGGTTGAGAGAAAACCCTAGTTTGTAGATGTTTCTTGGAAGAGGAAAGGAAAAAAATGAATTTCCATTCTATGCTATGATATATATATATAAGACCATATGGGGCAGAAATGACCAAAATGCCCTTTTTGAAAAAGCTGAAATTTTCTGATCGGGGTCTGTGATGGTCGATCTGACGGTCCATTAGGAAACTGATGGTCTACCAGATCGTCCGTCACTCGATTTCAAAAACTGGAATATTCTGCCTCAACGTCACAGTCGAAGTGATGGTCCGTCAGGAAACTAACAGTCCACCAAGTCGTCCATCACTTGAGGGCCAAAAACGAGACATTCTGTCTCGACCTGACGGACCCCTTGATGGTCTGTCAACTTTTTGATGGTCTACCATCTTGGCCGTCACATGGTGTCCTAAAATAGGAGTCACTGTCTTGGCTTGACGGGACACTTGATGGTCCACCAAGGACCTGACGGTTTGCCAGGTCGACCATCAGACTTGGGTGATCCGATACCATTTAGTAAAATGACCATAACTCCTTTGTCCGATGTCAGATTTCAATGAAATTGGTATCGGATGGAAATCTTATTCAATGCTCTACATGACAAAAGTAGAAATTAGAGAAATACAACATGGTTTAAACATCAATCACTTTGGAAGTCATACATATCCACTCAAAAGATGAATTTAGGCTTAAGAAACGATTGAGGTATTAAAACCTGTGTCCATCATATCCGATCAAGGTACACAATTCTCTTCTCAGTTTTGGATATCCTTTCAGAAGTGTTTAGTTACTCAAGTGAATCTAAGTATAACATTATACCCTCAGACTGATGGGCAAGCTGAGCGCACCATTCAGACCCTTGAGGATATGTTGAGAGCTTGTGTGACTGACTTTAAAGGTAGTTGGATGGATTACTTGCCACTAATAGAGTTCGCCTATAACAACAGTTTCTATTCTAGTATTAATACAACACCTTTTGAGGCATTGTATGGAAGGAGATGTAGGTCTCTGGTAGGATGGTATGAAGTAGGTAAGATGAAGATGTTTGGGCCTGATCTTGTTTATCAGGCAATGGAAGATGTAAAGCTTATTAGAGAATGACTTAAGTTAGATTAGATTCATCATAAATCCTATGCCAACGTTTGAAGAAGAGATTTAGAGTTTGAGGTTAGAGATTGGGTATTTCTTAAAGTTTCTCCCATAAAGGGAGTTATGTGATTCGGGAAGAAAGGTAAGCTGAGTCCACGCTATATAGGACCATACCAAATTGTAAAAAGGATTGGTGAAGTTGCATATGAGTTAGAGTTTCCTGCAAATTTGGGTTCTGTTCACCCGTTATTCCACATATCTATGTTGAAAAAGTGCATAGGAGACCATTTATTAGTATTACCTGTTGAAGAAATCAAGGTGTCAAACTCCTTGGCTTATGAAGAAGAGCCTGTAGCAATATTAGATCATCTAGTGAGAAAATTGAGGAGCAAAGAGATAGCCTCAGTTAAAGTGTTATGGAGAAATCAGAAAGTTGAAGAAGCAACTTGGGAATCTGAAGATGTCATGCAAGTCAGATGCCCAAACTTATTTGTTTTGGTAAATGATTAGATGAAAGGTACAATTCTTGTTTTATGTCTTCTTTTCTTTGTCTGAGTATACTTGAATCATCCATGACTATATTTCGTGTCATCATTCGGGGACGAATGATCCCAAGGAGGGGATAATGTAGCACCCTGTAGAAAATTGTGCAATATGTTATCCTATAATAGCATGTGCATTGGATGAGAAGCTTAAATTGTGAAAAATATTCTAAGTGTAAAAGAAACTTAGTCTCATTTTTAGCTCTTGATCTTCGGGGATTTTATTTTCAACCTTCCCGACCTCCGTTTTTAGATTTTCTTGTTGCATTGTGATGGGGCAAGGTTGTAGTACGTCTTTGATGAGTTTCAGAATTTTTAGACGAGCATAAGGGTGAGTTTGGATTGCCATTCTAGTAGGGTCCCGCAATTTGCCCGCGCTGCCCACTGGATCGCCTGGCCTAGGAAGGGAGCCCGTGATAAGGCAGGCGACGCTTGGTGTAGGGCAGGCGACGCCTGGTGGATTGCCCCAGGCCAATCTCTTCAGTTTTCCCAAATTAGTAAGCGAATTTTCGGTATTTTTGATCCCCCTATCATCAATAACACGAGATTTAATCCCTAGAAAGCCAAAATAGAGTCTCATTCATCAAAATTGGTCAAGAACTTGTATAAGGGTTTCAAAATAAAAGCCTACATAGTTCAATATTCAACCGTGGGTTTTCAAAACAAATTGGAGAATTGGAATCCCTGCAACAAGAACTTGCTAAGTTCATAAATAGAGGTAAGTGGGGTTGTCCTAAATTTCATGGGCATGTTTAAAAAAAAAAAAGAATTTATGCAAGCCTTTAAATTTATAAAAGGATGTATATATTATTACAAGTAGGGTTTTCATTTTAATACCAGTGACAAGTTTTGTGACATGGTTTTGAAAGAAATTTTTTAATATCATGGGGGGTTGCTTGCTTGAATATATTCAATTGTTGAATTATGAGCATATGATTTGAATTTCGAAAGGATGCCATGTGTATGAATTGTGAATTCTTTAAATCCCCCATGCTAATGTTTTATACCCCATACTATACTTGTGTTAAACATTGAGAGCATGAGTTTTGCAATTTATATGATAAAACTTCTTAAACTATTACATGTTGAGAACCATGGTGCATGTGGTTGATGCGTGTGAAAGTTTTATCAATGTACACGATATAAATGGCATGAGAAGTTGAAGAATTGATGTGATATTGATGACTTGCAAGTCGGGTATGACGATACCCTACAGGGTATGATATGTAATTGATTGAATAAGGGTTATTGATTGACTTTATGTGAGATAGGTGGTTACCTAAAGAAAGAACGAGTCAAATGACACTACACTGGAAACCGTGGGTTGCCGACATGGAAAATTGGTACCATCCCCTTATTCGGGACAGATGGTTAGGTGCCCTGCTATGTGATCTTAATACCAACCCCGACATATGAACTTGATTGATGATGGAGACACCCTGTTGTGTGATCGTGTGCTCTCCCTTCCTCACCCATACTACAATCTTGGTGGCAACCGAGATTGGGAAGTTGGTGAAACTGTAGGGTGTACCACTTATCTCGGATGTGTTACATTGTTGTTGAAAAATCATTATACTATGCCCATGTATTTTGAAACATTTTGAAATAATATGTTTTATATCAGCTCTCATTTATGTTATATAAAAGCCTCTATTTTGTTTTTGGATTACTCTGCATACCAGTACATCTGTATTGACCCCCTCCCCTCCAACCTCTCAGGTTCTGAGACACAGGCTAGGGGTCCAGAACAGCTGTAGATTTCATCTATCAGATTTTTTGTGTCCAGTGGTGAGCCTTCTATACTTTGGAAGGCCTGGTTACTTTCAGACGATTATCATTATTAGATATGTTTTGGTCTACTGGAGGCCTTGTCCCAATTTTCAAATTTATTAGTGATTGTGTATTAGAAATTTCGCAGACGGTTTTCAGATATCGGTAGATGTTGTGGGACTTCATTTCCCATTATTGATTTTGTTAGACTCATGACCATGTTTCCGTAGTATGGTGTATTTTCCGCATTTCTTTTATCATATAAATTATGTGCATGATTTCCAAATAGATCAGGGTGTTTTGGGCCTTCATGGTTCAGAATACTCGTCACGGCCAGGGCCTCGATTCGGGTTGTGACACTTAAGAAAATAAATGTTAGAAGTGGAGAAGCCATGGAAAAATACTTTTCCACTTAAGTATAATGATTTTATCTGTTGCAGGGTTCAAACATGTCATGTGCGCCTAACTCCCAAGTCCACTCTTACCACTAGATCGAAACCCTGGGTATGACTATGTTGCATGGTTTTTTTACATAAGTGTTTTTAGTGTGACATGGATATAGTTTCAATGATGGAGAAGGCGGTTAAGCTACTTGCACCTGTCTAATTTTGATTTTTTGGTCACTCTTTTTAAGAGTCAAGAATGTAAATAGAAATCATCCCTTGCGAAAGCCTCACTACCTGGTTATCAACGTAATAATAATAGTAATAATGACATTTGACGATATGTTGTTTGTTTAGTAAGAATATAGCAGAGATAGATTATCAGAAATTATTAATGCGTGCATTTGATTGTCGTGGCAATATTCCCTTAGGGCACATCCAAACATGGGATCGCAAATTGTAGAGGAGCAAAATCATTCTCATTTTCGAGATTTAAGGCTATTCCTTTCACATTGCTAGAAAATTCAATCATTTCCCTAGCTTAAATGTTGTTTCCGTCCATGAAAATGTACAATCCCATCTTGTGAATAGTTTGGTTACTATATTTTTCGAATCGCGAGCTAATCTATTGTCTGTCTGTCTTATTCTTGGACCTTGTTGTGGTTTATCCTCGGGAACAACAGCTTGTATAGCCTTTGGAATATCCATGTTAACAATATGTCCTTTTGTTCCTACACCGGTCCACCCATCACCAGTGGAAGCAAGCTGACCCCCTATGTTGAAAAATCGAGGGAAGAGTGCATTTCCAAACGACAAAAAAAGTTGAATTGAATTATTCCGTTCTTATTCATTTTTCTTGGTTTATTAAGTCGTTTTTGCTATAAATGTGAACTCACATTTAAATCTTGATCTCCTAGAATTTCCCCCCACTTCAATTACTAACACTTGAAATCACTGTCTCTGCACATGTTCGTGAATTTCACTAGTTTTTTCCGCACATTTTACAAATACATATCGTGAGTTCACCTCAACGAACAGAACTAAAGTTTGTACACAAGATAATAGGTGCAACTGATGAATTTATATTATGTATATAGAAAGGTATTTATTGTTTGCTTTGATCAGAAGAAAGGAATTTATAAAGAAAAACAACATGAACAAAAACCGCTTTTTATTATTTAAGATCTTGTTCTTATGACTCTTTTTACCAACACAAACAAGACTAAGTAAATTGACACTGATAGAACAAGAATAATATTATCATGCGGTTTAGATAAATTTGGAAACTCAAATTTTACCAAAATCTTTTCGTATTACAAATTCAATGGTTTATAATGCAGACTCTTGCAGAAATGCAGGATAAGGCCACGTACAATACTCCTGTGGTCCTTCCCTCTTCCACCGACCCCAAGCATAGAGGGAGATTGTGCACGGGTTTGCCTTCCTGAGTTCAATGTTTCTAATCTTCCTCTATAGTCATTTGAGTTGGCTACAAGATTTTCTTTGTTCTGTAGTCATGTTTTGTTCGTTTCTTAAGTAATCAACTACTCTACTTGTTTGTTTTTATGAGAAAAGAATCATAAGATGAAGTGAATCTTAAGAGATCCAAGTATTTTTTTTTGTCTTAGCAGGTTTAATAAGTTCTTAAAACTGTTTATGTTCATGATATTCTTTCAGTTTTTGGCATGAAAACGAAAATACGAAAACATCAAAATCCCTTTCTTGTGATCAAGGCAAGCACCAGATCCCTTTCTTCTTTGAGATTCATTAAGAATCTAATTAGTTTTTCCTATATAATAATGTTTCATTCAGATAAAGCAAAGGACGCACAGGATTATCAAAAGGAATGGATCCAATCTTGTACAGTGCTGCGATGAGAGGCAATATCGGAGATGTCTATTATAATTTGATAAGGGATGAAGAATATGGATACCAAGTAACTCCAAAGGGTAACACTGTCCTTCATGTCGCAGCCCTCTATGACCACTCCCATTTCGCGGCAAAAGTCCTTAAGATTTCTCCGGCAATGTTATGCTGTCAAAACAAGAAAATGAAACCGCACTTCACATAGCAGCTAACGAAGGGCATACTGAAGTTGTCCGTGTGCTACTTGCATTGGTCGAAGATCATAACACTAATGATAAATTCACGAGGATGACAGATGCTAGTGGAGATACTGCCCTGCACAAGGCCGTGCGGAGCCAACATCTAGATGTGGTTAAGCTCTTAGTGAAAGAAGATTCTGACTTCGAATTTCCTCCTAACCATGCACAAGAGACGCCACTGTATCTGGCGGCTGAATCTGGTTTTCATGATGCTTTGATTAACATCTTGGAATCCTTCAATAATCCAATATATGCTGCAGGTCCATCTAATAAAACGCCGCTGCATGCAGCAGTAATTCAGGAACATAAAGGTACAAAATTTTTGTTATTTTCAGTATCAATATCTAACCTCAGTTGGCTTTCCCATAATTAACACCATCTACATAAGTTTGGATTAATCATTTCGATAGTCTCATGTTGGAGTGTCCCACATCGGTAGGTTAAAGGGTCCTTGGTCTCCTTACAAGGCTTGCGCAATCCTCCTCCTCATGAGCTAGCTTTTGGGGTGTGAGTTAGGTCCAAGACCAATTTTCTCATCTCACCAGGATCCTCCATTAGCCGCATCAACTTACAATTCAATGGACTAATTTTCTTACTAGTTAATGTCTGACAACTACCCCAATCCCTCTTCTCCTCTCCAATAGACTATTTCGCCAAGGTGTAGAGAATGATGTGAACAAAGAAATTTTGGTCTGCTCCCGTGACTTTCTAAACTTGCCAACCAAAATCAATCGTTCTAAACTAGTAATGTATCATTCACATTACTAGCTATGCGACCACTCTAAAAAATATTTATCTGCAATTTCTATTGATGATTTCGTAATGTCTGTTGTGCAGCTATATTTGCAAAAAAATCTAACCGCTTATTTATGCATTTATCGTGTTGACACATCCAGATTGCATTAGATCACTATGGCGATGGAATAAGCCTTTATGCGAGGAACCTGACTTATTGGGTTGGAATTCACTACACTATGCTGTCAAATTAGGACTGAAAGACGTAGTTTCTAATATGCTGGGGTGGAAAAAATCCTTAGTGTACCTTCCGGCAGGCAGTGAAAATGACTTGACGACAGCAATTCACATTGCAGCCTGTAAAGGTGACGTAAACATGATAAAGAAGCTATTAAATCACTGCCCTGATTGTTGCGATACGCTTAACAGCAACAATCAAAATGCTCTTCATGTTGCCGTATTGAAAAATCAAGACAAGGTAGTCCGCGTATTATTAGGCTATGATAAGTGCGACAGCCTTGTCGATGAGCCAGATAGTAGCGGCAACACTCCTCTCCATTTGCTTGCTGCATCTGGTAACCATGTGCCTGAATTAATAAACCATCCCAGAGCAAAGAAGATGTCATTTAGCAAACAAAACCAGACTCCACTTGATATTGTTAGCCCATATGTTATTGGGCCTTTAGTTTATGGACCTTTAGGTTATTGGCTATGTATATATATAGCCTACTTTTGCTTTAGTTTTTTTTATGCTTTTCAGATTATATTGTAAACCTTAGCCTTTCTTTCTTTCAATAGA
>NW_025843979.1:0-4455 GCF_002878395.1 Capsicum annuum | reverse complement strand
CCATCTTTACTTCTAGCCTACAAGACTACATATGAATTATTGTATAGTAAGGAGCTAAAATTGACACACCTTGTGTTCATAGGATGCCTTTTTCATGTGTTAGAGTCCCACATCGATGGGTTAAAGAGTCCTTGGTCTCCTTATATGGCCATGGGAAATCCTCCCCTCATGAGATAGCTTTTGAGGTTGAGTTAGGCCTAAGGTCCATTTCTTTATCATGGTATTAGGCCACTCAGTTCGTTGTTTTCGATGTTGGGCCCCCATCTTATATTATCCACACACCAGATATCCAACCCTGCACATGTGGGGGGGGGGGAGGGGTTGAAGTCCCACATCGGTGGCTTAAAGGGTCATTATTCTCCTTATATGGTTTTGGGCAATCCTTCCCTCATGAGCTAGCTTTTGAGGTTGAGTTAGGCCCATGGTCCATTTCTTTATCTCGACCCTCCTCTCATGAGCTAGCTTTTGAGGTTGAGTTAGGCCTAAGGTCCATATAAGAAGACCAAGGACCCTTTAACCCATAGATGTGGGACTTCAACACCCCCTGCATGCCCAGGGATGGACATCAGGAGATAGAGTGTAACACCTCGCATTTCGGGCTAGAAAGAAAACCGTTATTTCAACGTGATGATGTTCCAAAAGCCATAAATCCTATGAAAATTTGGTATTTTAATCAATTATGTAGCGTGGGTACCTATTTGAGAATGAATTGAGATCATAGATGTCCCCTAGCTCAAGGTTAAGTTGAAAGCTTTCCTATCGTTCGAGTTTTAGTAAGCGTCGAAACTTAGGTGAAATTCAAACGACCAATACTCCTTGTATATAATGAACTGGGTGGCCTACTATATATCAAATTAATGCTCTTCGAATTATGTTTCCAACGATACCAATTTTTCCCAAATTCGATATCAGAGAAAAATGTTATGCCCATTTTACTCCTACATATTAGCCTGGCAACTGAGTGACGACAATTCTGATGGCTTGTCACAAATCTGTCGACTTATCAGAATATCTCCTCATCCTTAGGCAGAAACTCATAAATTTCAGCTCCTAGGTGACGAATTGGGATGATGTGCTATCACAGATCTGGAGGCTTATCAGCCTTGGTCGTTAGCTGAAAATTTCAGCAACTAAGAAGTGATTTCGTAGGGGTATTTTGGTCTTTTCTCACTCCCAAAACCTTTCACGCGAATTAAATCACCCCTTAAGTGTTATTAATCCATCTATTATCAGGTTTACAACATCTCAATCCTCTCTACTCTCAAGAATAAGATGGAAACTAGGGTTTCCTCCAAGATCAAGAAATCAAGAAAATTAATCCTTCAGTTCAAGATTTTCCAAGAAAACAAATCAAGATTTAAGTTTCCTTCCCTTGAATGGATCAAGAATTCATCCTCCTAAGTGAAGATGTTCAATAAACGTATCTAGATCCGGGTTCCATCTTTCAAACTAAATAATCTTAGGTACGTGGGGTTTATCCTAAACTACATGGGCTTGTATAAATATTCAAGTATGATTTTATGATCTATCAAGCATGAATTGATAAAGGGGTTTTTAGATCCATGATTTTATTATGCATTATGGGTGCTTAAAGATATTGATGATTTGGTCTTTAGACCTTTCCCCCTTAAATTGATTTACATGTATATGTATATGTATGAAAAAAATTCAGATTTGAAGATTGTTTGAGAGCATAATTTATGAAATCCCTCTCTTGTGATGACTTTAAATTTGTGGTCTTGTTCAGAATGATTTGATATGCATGATTTATGGCTTGAAAATAGTTTACTCAAATACCATAATATTTTTTTTGCATGATTTAGAGATTTTGAGGGGGAGTTTCTTTATATAAATGTGTTTTGTTAAAGAGAGAAAGATTTGCATAAGATTAATCCTTTTGACATAACCACCTTGTATAATTTGAAATGTTGTCAAAGAGAGTTGCATACATGTGTTTACTTGAGTAATTAAAGAAAGGGTTCTTCGAATTGATTTATTAATATGGTGGTCCCAAATTTACGTTTTGGAAACAGAGATTCTAATATACTAATAATGGCTCAGAGATGTGACTTGCAAGTTAATGGTATGACAATACCATAAATATGTATGCCATAACAGAGTATATTTTTTAAGTATGTTTTCAGAGTATGTCTTCAGAGAATGTTTTCAGAATATATTTTCAGAGAATGCATATTTTAAAGAGTTAAAAATGGGCATAAAGAGGGTTAGGTGGTTACCCGAAGAAGGCTTGAGTTCAAGTAACTCTTAGCCTAAAATCTTATTTGCCGATACGGTTAGATTATTATTGTACACTGGCGACAGCCATATGGCGTAGTAGATTCAGAGACTCCGACCCTTGTAGCTCACTTGGGTTGGAGACTTTGCTGCTGAGTTAATCACAGATTCCATATAGCCCGTGAAATTTCAGAGTTGTAGGGTATACCACCTAGCGCAGAAGTAAAATAAAGAGTGTCACAGAGTTTAGATGATTTTTTAGAGTCTCTAAAAAATGTCCATGAGATTTCTTACTATATGATATCTTTATGAACTATTTTAAATTGCACTCATATATGTTGAATACTAATTACTATTTTGGATTTGCTCTACGTACCAGTACATCTGTATTAACTCTCTCTCCCCTACCTCTCAGGTTCTAAGACTCAGTCTAGGGGTCCCGATAAGCAGTAGATTATTCAGACAACAGATAATATTGTGCAGTGGTAAGCCTTCTCTATTCCAGAAGGCTTGTCCTTTCTGATTATGTCATCTATTACAATTTTGGTCTACTGGGGGCCTTGTCCCAGTTTTTAGATACTTATCAGATTTTCATGTAGTAGAGATTTCGCAGGCTGTTCCAGATGTTGTTAATGAGTTTTTGATTTCATTCCTTATTGTTAAACTTAATAAAAAGTATGACCATGTTTCCGTATTAGATCGTAAATTCCGCATTTTCTTTTATTATATGAATGTTATGCATTACTACCAGATAGAGTAGGGCTTCCGGGCCTTCATGGGTTGGGATGTTCGTCACGGCTAGGCCCTAGTTCGGGCATTGGATAAAGCCGGTGAAGAAGTAGAATGGCTCCAGAATTTCTTGGAAGATATTCCTTATTGGTCCAAACTAGTGGCACCAGTATGTATACATTGTGATAGCTAAGCAGCAATAGGTACGGCAGGGAGCATGATGTACAACGGTAAATCTCATCACATAAGACGGAGACATAATACCATTAAAGAACTTATCTCTAGTGGAATTATCATTGTTGACTATGTTAAGTCAAAGGATAATGTGTTGGATCCACTTACAAAAGGCCTATCTAGAGAAGGAGTAGAAAGGACATCAAAGGGAATGAGTTTAAGGCCTAGGAAAAGTCAGCATGGCGGTAACTCTACCTCACAGACTGAAGATCCCAAGAGCTAGGTTTAAGGAGATCAAACAAAGTTGTGTCTGACAGGTTCAACATTGTCAATTATCCAACCCATTCTCATGATGTAGACAATGTGTAGTAAAGAAGGATAAGACTTAAGGTGAAAAGTCATTCAATGGTTATCTAAATTTGGCAGATTTGACCAAATAGTTTAATCTATTGGATTGAATGTATAGAAATCACCTATGTGAGGGTGAAGTGGAAGCCTCTTCAAGGAGAATGTTAGTAAAGGCTTATTCTCTAAGCTCTTATGAAATCGAGACTTGTTAATGGCTGAAAAGAATAAAACCATGAGAACCATAAATGGTAAAAGGATGGTTGTGTGACATGTGTTGTCTAGGTGTAAACTAAAGCTCGACGGTTCAAAGATATCAAATCTACCAATTCACCGAGTGCATCCAATGCATGTTCACTATGGAAAGTTCAAAGGGAACCCTACTTATCTAGATGCAATAAATCGTTGCTTGATGATCACATACTTGTCAGTAAAGTTTAACAAAGAATAGCCATTCCCCATTTATGTGGGGGATTGTTGGGTTTAATTGGTGTGAATGGAAAATGGAGGGAGACAACCTTTGAGCAAAAGACATATTGTTTTGGAAAATGTGTGACTATTTAGATAGTTGTGTCTGTTTAGAAAAAGACACAATGTTTTGAATGAACAGACATGACTCTTGCAAAGGATACACCTTTTAAGTGAACCATTTCCAACTTTCTCAAGAGGCATCTGATGACTATATAAACCTTCTTTCATCTACAGGTTTAGAAAAGAATGAAAAATTTTCTAAAATAAGAAACTCTTCTTGTCTTCAAAACATTCTTTGCGATCAATCAAATTGTTGAGTGAGTTCGACGAATCTAATTATTTTAGGTACCACTATAGTTGGATTGAAAACCATTTTATTTTGGGAGGAAGATTCCAAAACCTCAGGTACAGTGAGGGAAATTACTCCTTAAGGACAATCCGTGAAGTCGGGGGACTTGGCTTTATATTTCTGTTTCATCTTAAATTTCTGAAAAAATAAAA